>NW_027272351.1:0-203268 GCF_040938485.1 Diadema antillarum | reverse complement strand
GCATACAGTATGTGCGTATTAGAAACTGCCTCCTTTCTTGAAGAGAAGTGCCCACCCACTGGTTTCCATAAACATGTATGCCGACCTTGCACTAAACAACACAAGGTGACTCTTAAAACAGGGGTCTCTCTCACCTCCCCCCTCCCCCCCCCCCTGAGTTTTTTATAAAAGAATGGTTCATTTTCATCTGGCATGCCCTCTGGAGGTCCTCTTGAGGTCCTCCTAGACAGGGGGGACTCTATGGGGTATTAATTTGGCTGCTGTCTATATCCAGCCTAAACCATAATATAGGACTGAGTTTTAAAAATTACCATTTGCTCACATTTGATACCATGTCATTAGATGAATGAATCCCCATATCTTAATATTAAACATACAAAACTTAGTAAATTACTGCAAAATAAAGATAGTGTATTGCTTTTGAATAAAAAAGATATCTTAGTCAGAAATTGATACCGGTACAAGTCTTTGTGTTGAATAAATAAGTGAACCAATTTTAGCTAAGTTAAACTCAGTCTGCTTTCCAATGATGAACATAAAAAGCTACATGCAAACTTTACAAAGTTAAAGGTTTCTCAGGCAAAAGTCAGAGTTGCTGTATCAATAAATGGACCAAGTTCAGCTTGGTCAAACTCAGTCTGCTAATATTTACTGATTACATGCATTAGAAGGTAGAAGGGAAATCAATGTAGACTTCAGGGCAGTGAGAACTGCAACCTATTCAACTATTCAACAGGAAATATTTTTTCTTTTTTTTTGCAGATTGCGCCTACCTCCATGGTTGAAGACTGAAATACCAGTTGGCAAAAACTACACTGGTATAAAGGACAATCTGAGGAGCCTAAATCTCCATACAGTTAGTGCCTTTTATTGATTACCTTCAACTGTTTCTAAACTTTTACCTTGAAGTTAATTTGTGTGAAGTGAATCAGGTTTTTAAGGCCCCCATCTCACTAGGAAGGCGATCGTGGCGATCTGTGAAAATTTACAAATCGTGGTGCGATCGCCGTTCGTCTCCATTTTTGGCCTCCAAGGCAATTACACTACGGTTTCTCCATGCTCAACCTGCGCTGTAGGCGATAACGCCATGATGATAATATGACTCTGCCACGTTGTTGCAGCATTTCCAGACCGACGAGACATGCTGCTTCTGCGATCAAACCGACTGTATTGCGATATAATTTGTACACTTATCAAGACCTTGCTACAACAGTGATACATTTACGCCGGCCTCATGCTACAATCTCAAGCGATCGGGGTATAAAATGGATTTCATGATTGAATTTCTTCAGTCAGATGTCAGTGTCACACCAACATGGATATGCAGAATATGGTTTCACCCTTACATCTTAGCATTGTAAAACACACCAGTTAGAACCTGATGTGAATTGCACTATTAGTTAAGTCATCAATTCAATTAAAACGGTAAAATGTGTATATAATATTAAAGAACCGACTTACGTGCAAACTACAAATCGTATCCTACAATGAGACAATTCTATGAAGATACATTTGAAAAGATTACAACTTAATTTACTTTCATTGACTTGCAATGGTATATGCCAAACAAACAATTTACTGTATACGCTATAACTTTCGCGTACATAAATTTTCACGAATTGCCACTGTCACACATTTTCGCGAGTGGTTAAATTCGCGATTGGGGGACCAGAGAAAATATGAAGTGGCAAAGAAAGTGTGAATTTTCAACTTGCTAGCAAATAAGAATGATACTAGTTATACACTGCATGAAAAAAAACTTACCAAACTCTGCGAACTAGTAAGTTAGAATTCAACATTTTTGAAGTGGTTAAGTCCATCGCGCTAAATTTCTGACGAGTGGTCCCCTTGCCATAATGGATTGGCTCTCTACAGTATTCGTAAGGCGTGACAGATTTAGTATCGCGAGCGTTCGCCCGCGTCCGGCATGCCTTCTTATCTGTTAAGTAGCCAGCTTGGCACGAGCTTGGCATGCGCCCATGCCGTCCGCGTTCCGGGAACGCCAGCTTAAAAGTCTTTTGTTTAGTGCCTTTGTTTCGAACACAATAGCGTCAACTTCACTGCACCCATAATCGACCACGAAGCCATCGCTCCATGTAGCCAGCGTTCGGGAACGCCCGGATTAAGTCTTCCCTTTGTCTTTTGCTTAACACTTACACAGTTGATTTCATGGAAGCTTAAAAAACGGACAAACTAGCAAACAAATGAAACCACGAAAGGCATTGCACTATTACGCGTTAGTAACGATGTGATTACCTTAATTTGCGTCGATGAGAGGCGTAATCAAGAAGTATCTGAAATAGTATCCGAAATATAGTATTTGTTCCCCTTACATGAGCGTGAGACCACTCTTGTAGGCAGCTTCTCAGGTGAAGCAAAATGTGTGTAATGAAGTGACAAGTGTATAAGAAAAACATGCACAATAGCTAGGTAGATTGACGGAAACATGACACCCATGGCCGTGCCAGCCAGGCAACAAGCTGGTGGAAATTTCCAGGAACTTCAAAGCAGGTTTGCCGCCAGGCAAAAACCGCAGGGTAAAGGAATTTGCGTACGCGCTGAATGGGTCGTAAACATCGTGTCAGTTGCATGGGGCCTGGGAGGGATGAGGGGCTATGTATAGTACATGTATTAGTAACCCTGTGATGTGTGATACGTGCATGCTGTTGGAGACACGTGCTGTAGTTGGCGAGAGCTAGCTGATGAGAGCTCCCTGCACCTGAAACCAAGGAGGTACCAGGCGAGCTCGCCTAGTACCTCCTTCCTGAAACCAGGGAGGTACATACACATCTGGCTCTGCTGAAACTATGGAGCTTTAGTACAGTAAACCTCGACATTGCTTCAGTCGACACGATAAAAAAGTCCCGATTTTTGTCTTGTTATTCCTTGAAAATTTCTTCGTCTTAGTCGACATTTATAAGTCCACAACTCGCGTAAGTCGACCTGATTTTTTAGTGCCAACTGAGCTGAAATACGTGTTTATTCCCTCGTCTAAGTCGACATAATTTTTCGCTCAAAATCTTATCGCCATTCTCTTAAAAAAGAATAAATTGTTTTCCCGCTCTGATTCGCTGCATTTCTAATCGGTAATTCCCTAGTGTATGGCGTGGTAGCGTTCGCGCCATGCGTCCATATTGTCTTGTACGCCAGAAATGAAAGGGCATACATTCATTTACATTGGAGAATTACATGTAGTTGCCTACCCAAAGCAGTTCACTTTCCCACTTTTCTGCTCGTTATTCTCAAAATGCAAAAACTTTGTACACATAAAGGTCCTAGTAGAAAATCATTATCTGAACATGAAATACACGTGTAGGTGTTTCTGTTTATCCGAATATTCTAACGTTAATTATTCCGAAGCGTTAATAGAAACCTGGGCCCGTTTTTAGAAAATTAATCAAATGGAGCTACATGTAATTAAATGCAGCTGAAAATTAAATGCAGGTGTATCAAATCACGAGCAACTTTGCACATAAACGCAAGTGCGTTGCTGCCAAAAGGCTTGCGTTTGATATAGTATGAAACTAGAAAATAGTTGTATGAACCTGAAACTCAATTGCGTTGAAACGCAACTCTAAAAATCAAATGAAGTCCATCAATCACGCGCAACGCTGTATTCAAACGCAAGAGCGTTGCAGGGAAGACTTGAGGTTTTCGTAAGAAAGTATAGAGAAACTGCATTTAAAAGCATTTCTTAACATCGACGGAGGTGCGTTATTGTTGAAAAGTCTTGCATTATTTTGTTTGTTTTTTCGTATGCAAAATTAAAAATTAAACGCAGCTCTGAAAATCAGATGCAATTGCAAGTCCATATCATCACACGGAACGCTGAATAGACTTGCGTTTGATAATCATACGAAACTTGAAAATTGTAGGGAACTTCTTTAAAACTCAGTTGCGTTTCAACGCGATTCTAAAAATCCAACGCAAGTCCATCAAATCACACGCGACGCTGTATTTAAACGCAAGAGCATTGCAGAAAAGACATACTTTTTGTACGAAATTATAAGGAACTGCGTTTAAACGCATCTCTAAACATCTACGGAAGTGAGTTATTGTTGAAAAGACCTGCATTATTTTTTACTTCTTACGCAAAATTAAGAATTAAACGCAACCCCCAAAATCAAATGCAAGTCCATCAAACACGGAACGCTGAAAAGACTTGCATTTCATAATCATCCGACACTAGAAAATTGTAAGAAACTTAAACTCAATTGCGTTTAAACACTAATTCTAATAGTCAAATGCAAGTCCATCAAATCACAAGCAACGCTGTATCTAAAACGCAAGAGCGTTGCAGAAAAGACTTGCGGTTTTTGTACGAAACTAAAAACTGCGTTTAAACGCATAAAAACTATAAACCGAAGCGTGTTAGTGTTGAAAAGACTTGAATCATTTTTTATTTCGTAACGGAACTTTCGCCATGATTGAACTTAGTCTGCACTAGCAGGGGAAAGACATCGCAACATTAAAACGTTTCAAACTACCGAAACGCATCGTGGTTCACGAAATGTTGATGAAAAAAATAGTAGCAAATTATTGTTACTGTAGTTCGCTATTCCGAAGGTTTAAATCTCAGTCCAAAGTTAAATAAGTCCGACGATGGAAATATGTTTATCTTTACGAAGGTTAGTAATCCGAAAGATGTCGTTTCCGGATTAACAATTTTTCTTGTTTTTATTTCAGACTGGCCCGCGCCGTACATCACAGAGCGGTAATGTTGCGAATCGGAGCGCGAGAACAATTCATTTTCAGAGTATGGCAATAGAAATGTAAGCAAAACAAATAAAAATATGGCGACTTAGGGAAGGAAAATCACACATCCTCTTTCAACTCAGTCGGCACTGAAAAATCGCAAATTTGCATGCACTTTGGGGAATATGCGTTTGTTTTTTTTCATATCAAATTTAAAACGTATCGTGCAGTGTCTAGAAACGGGTCCATGTTTCGGATCCCGCTCTTTCAAAAGCTCTCAAGATTTTTGTGTTTTGTGCATTGCCGTTACTAACTTCGCGTATATATGTGCTTGTTTCGCAATAAAACTCGAATTAAAGATGTACACAGCGATAGAGGCTCGGCTCAGTAGATACTTGCCAGTGACAATATTCTTGTGTACAACAAAAGAGTTTGTGAGCCCATTAGCGCAATGTCTATTCATACCTATACCTGGTGCCCGATCGATACTTTCATTGTTTGATGGCACATGGTATTGTAGTTGACCATGGAAAGGGGGTACATGATAGGCCTACAGCTTGACTGTTTCCGCACAGGAGGAATACCGACCTGTCCATTCTCAAGTCGACCTGCAAAGAGAATCTCGCTTTTGAGCATTTCAGGCTCTTGGAGAATTATGGGAGGAACGGGTTAAGAAAACTCATTTAAACTATGAATGTAATTATCCCTCTTCCCTGGTTATGTTGTCACAAATGTACACACTAGTAGTTATGTACATATGTATGATGTACTGTATGCATGGCTGTTTTAATGTGTATGTACACAGGTTGACCAGATTCATGGAGAACATTCTACATGGTATAGATATAGTACATACAGGCTGACCAGATCAGTGGAGAATTTTCTAGGTAGTATACAATGTAACTACACAGTACATGCATGTAAGAGGAAATACATTATAACTCACTCAATCTAGAATGATTTCACCCTTTCCAGAATTTTCTGGGAAGTGCTTACATATTTGGCTGAGTGAGGCACTGTCCCTGTAGCCCAATGTGATTGGTAGTTATTCTTGGTAATGATGTTTTGTACATAGTTAGGCAGTGAGTCATCCAGGTTTCCTGGAACTTGGACTGGCTAGTAGGTTGGAGAGAGTTATAGAATGTGCTAGAAGGGGGTGAATGGATAGTATATAAGCCAGAGGAATTCTGCAGTAGGCAGAGTACCCAACACCTCTGCTCTGAGAGTTACGTCACTTCTGGCTCTGAAGCGACTTGTTATAGTCAGTCCTGTGTTACCTGCTGACCTGTTATGTTTGTGGAGATACTTGGCCTGGGAGACATTTTGCCTGCAGAGAATTAATGTGCCTTCATTGGACTCCATATTTTAATGTCAACGGACATTGCTACGGCAAAGCTGTGACGGGCTGGATTCCTAGCTGGACAATATAAAGTGAATCATCATTCAACGCATCGACTGGACGGGGTCGTTGGATTCTGCACATTTCGCTGGGAACATTATACTGTGGATCTATTGTGGACATATACCCTGGAATTATAACGCGGACTATTGTAACCTGTGCCTCTGGATTTACGTCACAGGAATCATTCATCGGTGCATCGCGGATCATTCATTTGTGCATCGAGCATCGTATTTGGACATTTCCAGGGATATTGCGTGTAATGCGTACGTAAGTGATTCCATTACTGACTTATATTTGTTTCTATTGATCATTATTGTACTGATGTGAAGCCGATTACCAGTCTGTACCCACAATATTACTGTTAATAAACCGCCTGAACATTAGTTGATTGTTTCTTTTGTGCGATCATTCTCAGTGTGATTTTGGTCGTAACAAAATTGGGGGCTTGTCCGGGAAGTGAATTTTAAGCCAAAACTTAGAATTTGGAACGTTCCGGAATCCAGAATATTGGTACAGACAAAATACCGGTTGAGTTGGTTGTATAAGTGTATATTGTGCATAATACATTGTGACAATGTCAATCAGTACAATGGATGTTCAGGCATTTGTTCAGAGGACAGATTTGTCCCTCAAAGATTTGCAAAGGTTACGCAAATGTGATTTGACTGCTATTGCACAGCATTTAAGTGTAGATGTTCCACAAGGTGTAAGAAAGGCAGAGATCCTTGACTTAGTAGCTGGTCACATGGAGCTCAAAGAAGAAATTCACACTTCAGATCAAGCTCAAATGTCTGATCAAACAAGGCTTGAGCTTGCTAAATTAGAACTGGAGAAAGAGAAGATGAGATTAGAAATGAAGGAAAGGGAAAGGGCTAGAGAAATAGAAATGGAAATGCAGAAACTTGAAATGGAGCATCAAATGAAATTGCGTGAGATAGAATTGGCTCATGCACAGATTGTTGGAAATCATGAAAGGGCTCCCTCTGATTTTGATTTGGCAAAGAACATTCGATTGGTGCCAAAGTTTGAAGAAAACAGAGTTGATGCATATTTTGTGTCATTTGAGAAGGTGGCTAACAGTTTGAACTGGCCACAGGAATTTTGGCCCTTGCTCCTTCAAAGTGTGTTTGTCGGCAAAGCAGCCGATGTGTACTCATCTCTCTCTGAAGAGCAATCACGTGACTATGCTACAGTCAAGAAAGCAGTGTTGAATGCTTATGAGTTGGTGCCAGAGGCGTACAGACATAAGTTCAGAAATTCGTACCGTAAACCAGGCCAGACACATGTTGAGTTTGCTCGTGAAAAAGAAATGATGTTTGATAGGTGGTACAGGTCCCTGAAAGTGGATCAGGACTTTGAAAACCTACGTGAGGTTGTTCTCTTGGAAGAATTCAAAAAGAGTGTTGCTTTCAGTGTGAGGTTGCATCTGGAAGATCACAAAGTGACAAGTTTGCATAAAGCAGCCTTTATGGCTGATGAGTATGAGCTCATCCACAGAAATGACAACAGACCACCTTTCAGGAATTTCTCTGGAAATAAGAGAGACAAAAATCAGTCGAGCAGTCCAAAGAATGCTGGTTCTGAAAAAGGCACGAGTTCTGAAACTTCATCGGCACCAAAGCCTCAATCTGACAAAGGGTCCAGTACAAGTGCAAATGTCATCAAATGTTTTCACTGTAACAAGACAGGGCATGTAAAGTCACAGTGTTGGAAGTTGCAAAACAAAACAAAGAAGGACTTGGGATTTGTCATGTCAAAAAGTGTCCTACCCGAAAACAGTGTCCCGTTCAGTGAAACACAGGCCATTGAAAGTCAATCTCCCAAATTCAAAGATAGGCTGAAGCAGGTGGATGAGAGCTATCGTAGCTTTTTGTTTGATGGTGAGGTGACCCCATGTACCTCTGGTGAGGCAGGTAAGCCAGTGGTCATCCTGCGGGATACGGGGGCCTCTCAGTCGTTGATGGTGGATGGTGGTATGACTTTTCCACCAGATAGTGCAGTGAATGCAAAAGTCTTGATTCAGACTGTTGATGGCAGTTATATGTCAGTGCCACTGTATAGAGTGGATTTGAAGTGTGACCTAGTTTCTGGTCCTGTGACTGTTGGAGTTGTTCCTGAGTTGCCCATGGCAGGCATTGATTTTTTGTTGGGGAATGACTTGGCTGGGGACAAGGTGGTTGCGTCTCCAGTTGTTTCGGAGAAACCAGTGGTGGTTGCTGAAACTGAGCAGTTGCAGGAGGAATTTCCTGGGATTTTCCCAGATTGTGTTGTGACTAGGTCTCAGGCTCGTAGAGCTGTTCAAGATGATGCGGATTCTGTTGATGTGGAGGAGAATTCCGGTGTTTGGTTGGCAGAAACCTTTTTCAAGGATTTGAATGATGGGGTTGCTGTATTAGGCTCCAAGGCTAACAGTGATGGGCTGTTTAGCAAGTCTTCCTTGGTTGAAGCACAGCAGGCAGACTCTGAATTGAAAGGCTTGTCTCAGACGGCGTGTTCTGAGGCTGAGGCTGAAAAGGTCCCTGAGTGCTATTATGTCAAAGATGGCATTTTGATGAGGAAGTGGAGACCTCCCCATAGGCCAGCTGATGAGGATTGGACGGTGGTCCGTCAAGTTGTTGTCCCTCCTAGTTACCGCGGTGAGATCTTGAGGATTGCTCACGAGTTACCAGTTGGCGGCCATTTAGGCGTCAGAAAGACAAAGGATCGGATCATGAGGCATTTCTATTGGCCAGGGTTGAATGTGGATGTGGCTGAGTTTTGCAAGACTTGTCACACATGTCAAGTGGCTGGTAAACCACAGCATTCGGTGAAGCCGGCGCCATTGATTCCGATACCTGCGTTTGAAGAACCATTCAGTCGGGTTCTAGTCGACTGTGTTGGACCTTTGCCTAGGACTAGGTCGGGTCACAAGTACCTCTTGACAATCATGGATATGTCTACACGGTTTCCAGAGGCTATCCCATTGCGAAATATCACTGCTAAGACTGTGGTAGATGCTCTAGTGCAGTTTTTCACTAGGTATGGGTTGCCCAAGGAAGTGCAGTCTGACCAAGGGTCAAATTTCATGTCAGGCATATTTCAAGAGGTGATGTATCGTTTGGGTGTGAAGCAGCTGAAGTCGTCAGCTTATCATCCCCAATCCCAAGGTGCGTTGGAGCGCTACCACCAGACCCTAAAGACAATGATTAGGGCATTTTGTGAGGAGTATCCCGAGGATTGGGATAAGGGCATCCCTTTCCTGCTGTTTGCAACAAGGGACTCCCCTAACGAGTCGACGGGTTTCAGCCCATTTGAGTTGGTGTACGGTCATGAAGTCAGGGGCCCACTGAAGCTCATCAAAGAGAAATTCATGACTGAGGATGATGAGGTCCACCTACTTGACTATGTGTCAAAGTTTCGTGAAAGGCTTTCAAAGGCTTGTGAGGTAGCTAGGGAACACTTGAAAGTATCACAAGACTCTATGAAGAGAAAGGCAGACAAAAATGCCAAAGCCCGAACTTTCAACCCAGGTGACAAAGTTCTTGTACTGCTGCCCATACAAGGTGAACCACTGAAAGCCAAGTTCAGTGGCCCGTACTATGTCAAAAAGAAACTCAATGATGTGAACTATGTGATCAGTACGCCAGACAGACGAAAAGATCAGAGGGTGTGTCATGTAAACATGCTGAAAGAGTACTATGAGAGAAAGGCTAGTCAGCCGGTAGGCGTAGCTCAGGTGGTAGAAGAGGAAGTAGAGGAAGAGGGGGAAGCTCAAGATGAGCATGGAAGTGAGCCCTCTAGTGCCAGGTTGTCTAACTCAGAGATGTTAGGGAAAGTAGATGAGGCACTGAACTACCTACCTGATAATCAGAGGAAAGATGTGACTAGTCTGTTACATGAGTACGAAGAATTGTGTAAGGACAAACCAGGCTGCACCCCTCTGGCTGTACATGATGTCGATGTAGGAGATGCTGACCCTATCAAGCAAAACCCTTACAGACTAAACCCAAGCAAACTGCAAAAAGTAAGGGAAGAGGTTCAATACATGCTAGACAATGACATAATAGAACCTAGTAAAAGCAGTTGGAGCTCCCCAATCGTCATGGTGCCCAAACCGGATGGGTCTCAAAGATTCTGTATTGATTACCGCAAGGTAAACGCCGTGACGAAAACAGATTCTTTCCCCATTCCCAGACTAGAAGACTGCATTGACAGGGTCGGAAATTCTGCATATGTCAGTAAAATAGACCTTCTAAAGGGATACTGGCAGGTGCCCTTGACCGACAAAGCCAGAGAGATTTCTGCCTTTGCTACACCAGATGGCTTGTTCCAATGCAAAGTAATGCCATTCGGCATGAAAAATGCTCCAGCCACCTTCCAACGGCTGACAAACCAAATCATTGCCGGACTTGACCACTGTGTAGTATACATTGATGACATCCTTGTGTATAGTGACACGTGGGAGGAGCACATTACACACTTGCGGCAACTTTTTGATCGACTCAAGGAGGCCGGATTGGTGATTAATCTGGCAAAGAGTGAATTTGCAAAGGCCAAAGTGGTGTATCTCGGGCATGTAGTCGGTCAGGGACAAGTATTGCCAAGAGAAGCCAAGGTAGAGGCTATACTAGGCTTTCCCATTCCCCAATCCAAGAAGGAGTTGCTCAGATTTCTGGGCATGGCTGGTTTCTACAGGAAATTTGTACCAAATTTCAGCACTGTAGTCACCCCCCTAACAAACCTGCTGAAGGGCAAGGCAAAGTACACCTGGACTGATGAGTGTCAAAGAGCCTTCGAGAAACTAAAGGCAGTCCTTGCTAATGAGCCTGTTTTGGCAGCTCCTGACTTCGCAAAGCCATTCAAGGTGGCAATAGATGCTAGCGATGTAGGAGTGGGAGCGGTTTTGCTCCAAGAAGATGAAGAAGGCACTGAACGACCAGTTAGCTACTTCTCCAAAAAATTGAACGCATACCAGAAGAAGTACTCCACAATTGAGAAGGAGGCTCTCAGTCTCATCCTTGCCCTCCAGCAATACGAAGTGTACTTGACAAATAGCAAAGGGGAGGTCACAGTCTATACTGACCACAACCCCTTGGTCTTTTTAGACCGGTTCAAAATGAAGAACAACAGGTTGTTCAGATGGAGCATGATGACGCAGCCATATGCACTCAAAATCAAACATGTGGCAGGCAAAAACAATGTAATTGCCGACGCTCTGTCAAGAGTGTAACATGAAGAGAGTATCAAAGGTGAAAAGTTTTCACCGCATATCATTTCCAGTGTATGTGTTAAGCATATTCATTAATGTGTGCAAAACAGTTTGATATGATTGTATAAGCTCCGAGAATCCAAGCAATATCATTGTAAATGGTATCCATGAAAAGAGAACATGGAATTAATACAGCTATCCAAAAGGCATGTGATAGTATGTGATTATTGTTGCTTGACTTGGACTTTATTTCACATTCGTTGTAAATAACAATGATAAATTGTGAAGGTAAAAGAAACCCTTGCTACAGCAAGGCTTTCTTTTTTCCATGGGGGATGGTGTCACAAATGTACACACTAGTAGTTATGTACATATGTATGATGTACTGTATGCATGGCTGTTTTAATGTGTATGTACACAGGTTGACCAGATTCATGGAGAACATTCTACATGGTATAGATATAGTACATACAGGCTGACCAGATCAGTGGAGAATTTTCTAGGTAGTATACAATGTAACTACACAGTACATGCATGTAAGAGGAAATACATTATAACTCACTCAATCTAGAATGATTTCACCCTTTCCAGAATTTTCTGGGAAGTGCTTACATATTTGGCTGAGTGAGGCACTGTCCCTGTAGCCCAATGTGATTGGTAGTTATTCTTGGTAATGATGTTTTGTACATAGTTAGGCAGTGAGTCATCCAGGTTTCCTGGAACTTGGACTGGCTAGTAGGTTGGAGAGAGTTATAGAATGTGCTAGAAGGGGGTGAATGGATAGTATATAAGCCAGAGGAATTCTGCAGTAGGCAGAGTACCCAACACCTCTGCTCTGAGAGTTACGTCACTTCTGGCTCTGAAGCGACTTGTTATAGTCAGTCCTGTGTTACCTGCTGACCTGTTATGTTTGTGGAGATACTTGGCCTGGGAGACATTTTGCCTGCAGAGAATTAATGTGCCTTCATTGGACTCCATATTTTAATGTCAACGGACATTGCTACGGCAAAGCTGTGACGGGCTGGATTCCTAGCTGGACAATATAAAGTGAATCATCATTCAACGCATCGACTGGACGGGGTCGTTGGATTCTGCACATTTCGCTGGGAACATTATACTGTGGATCTATTGTGGACATATACCCTGGAATTATAACGCGGACTATTGTAACCTGTGCCTCTGGATTTACGTCACAGGAATCATTCATCGGTGCATCGCGGATCATTCATTTGTGCATCGAGCATCGTATTTGGACATTTCCAGGGATATTGCGTGTAATGCGTACGTAAGTGATTCCATTACTGACTTATATTTGTTTCTATTGATCATTATTGTACTGATGTGAAGCCGATTACCAGTCTGTACCCACAATATTACTGTTAATAAACCGCCTGAACATTAGTTGATTGTTTCTTTTGTGCGATCATTCTCAGTGTGATTTTGGTCGTAACAATGTAATGGGCTGTTTAGAGCTCATCAGTGAAGATTGAAAGTAAGCCTACTTTTTGCAAAGCGTATTATAATGACAACTTGTGCAACAATAATTAACCTGGCTATTTGTTAACTGGCAAAATGTAATGTTTGGGCTTATTTTCTTATAGGTCAGCAAGACGATATGCGGATTCCGTAAAGTTCTGGGTAAAACCTAATGTCTCCTGAGAGAAGACTTACTAATTTACCCGCGCTTGGAACGGATAAGTCTACCGACTCTCACCAGGAAAAATTTCTTCAGTACTACATACAGTGCTAGCCGTATATAGTGTATGATAGGTTATCTTTATAAGGCCAAAAAAAAAAAATTGTTGCATTGGCGTAACATGAGATTTTCAAATAGGGTCGGTCGGGCGGATTTTTTTTTTTTTTTTTTTTTTTTTTTGCTACCTGCATTTTACGTGTAAAACTCGGCTCAGCTCAGTAAACAGTTATAACTGCTGCACCGAATGTGCTGTGTTCATCTATTCTACAAATCATTTATGAGGCCGATATTACTGGAATTATACCCCTTCACAGAATTTAAAGATGTTGAAATCCCTATCCTGAATGTTTTCACTTCATATTTCACTATTTTGACTTAGATAAGATAGATGCAAATTGACCCATATGTACGATCTTTTCATCGCACACGGCGATCTCTATTACAGTCCCACATATACAGATTCGTGTAAGTTCTCCACATAAGAAACCTATGGCAAAACTGTGCACAATACATCGCAGTCTGAATGCTACATATACACTGAATAAATCTTGTTAGAGTACGTGTCCGTGTTGGAAACAGATGGAGACATACTGATCAAGGAAGGCTTATGCAAGGTGCTAGATCTCTCCCTCGTACATCCGATATCCCCAGAGCCGTTTCCACTTCCGGGTTTGTGCGATCGCGATCGCAATCAACAAGATATTTGATATCGATAGCAAAAAAAAATAATAAAAAAACATGGGGTCGGCGGAATTTTTAGGGTCGGGCGGGTTACGCCAATGCAACAATTTTTTTTTTTTGGCCTAACAGGCGGGAAGGACGGTGCATCTTCTACAAATGGTTTGTCTCTCGTGGAAGAAAACCCGTCTCCTTGCGTGAATTTTAGCTCCTTTTTCAAGCTTGCGGGAAATGCGATGGATGGACCAAACGTAATCACAAAGCGAGGAACATCGTTGTGAACATAAAAACTGAGAAATATGCAAGAAACAGTAACGGTCATTTTCATCTCTATCTGCAATTAATTATTCCAAAATTTCGTTAATCACATAGAATGCAATTAAGTTCGTTTTGATGAATATTCAGGAACACACACACACACAAAATAAAAAAGTTATTCCGAAAGTTCGTGAACTAGAAAACGAAATGCTTAATCTTATTATGATATTTTGTTAAGATATAATTATATTCCATTGCTCAAAACGCAGTGAGGGGGGGGGGGTTCATAAAGCTGTTCGTAAAGATACGAACGACTTACGAGTGACTGATGATAAGTTCTTGTGCTGAATTATGGAAATTCTGATAAGTATAGCACATCAGAACTGATCACCAGTCGCTCGTAAATTGTTTGTAACTGTACAAACAGATTTATTAAACGCCCCCCCCCCCCCCCCCCCGTAGCACATGTGATACTAGAAAGCTTTAATGTCATGCTGAGTTAACTAACTAAGTCAGTGGTACTTTATATTTTATGCAGTGTTTCAAAGTGACAGATTATGAGAAAGATATGTATCAATGTTACATTCGTGTGTATACATTAATTTTGATGGTTTATAGTACTGTTGTACATGCAATTACCATGATCTCGGCAGACGACTGACCAGCACCAATTGTCTCAATTGGCTTTCCTATGCTTTTTACGTCGCCTACAGAATGGGTGTCCTCTGGTCCTTTGAATTCAGGTATTCATAATTGCTTATAAAGCACCCTCTTTAGTTTTTACAATCGGAAGGGAATAGCAGCAAGAAACATCCTCGTTTAAAAGAGGCTTTTCTTAATAGCAGGTATGCCCTTTTTCTTCTGCTTCCCTTGTTTTGGGGCAGCAATAACAGCCATGGAGCTACAAGCAACAGAACTTGTAGCTCCTTGCTGAAGATGCACCCGACACACAGAAGCGCACCGACGTATTCATTTTGCGGCACGGACACAAACACACCGAAGTTCACATCAGGCTGCCGTATTGGTCGATGATAGATACCGTCTTATGATTGGATGATTTTCTTTGACACCTCATATAGAATGCTTTCGCCTTATGAAGTGACAGAGGAGGAACGTAAACGCCGCCGTGCGTCGCTATAAAGAACGACTGCTGTATTGTTTCGTTTAGGGAAAGAATCAGGTTGTGAGCTTGAACGGAAACAGAACCTGAATTTTAAGAGATTGTCAAGGTTTTGTTTGTTTACTTGTTCGTTCGTTTGTTTGGTTGTTCGTTTGTTTTTGCTTTTTAGAAAGTGAACTACTGACAATAGCGTACAAATATTTGTATTTAAGGTTTAAAGGGATGTGGAATTGGGTTATGTAAAGCTAAAAGCCGCGTTTACACATGTCCATGGCAACCACGGCAGTCACATTTCAGGCCATCACGGACAAAATGGGACGGACGTGAAACAACGCTGTGAGACGAGATAGGCAAATGTGACAGGCCGTGATTGCCGTGGATGCCGTGTCACATTCTTAAACTGTTAAAAAAAATTGCCACGGCAGTCCCGGTGCTAATGAGGAATTTTGTATGCCTTGATAAAATGGGATGAATGCAATGAAACACGACGGCACGTAATAGACCCTAACAAAACTTGGAGGCGGTCCGCAGCGGGACGGGACAGAAAATATTGATAGTCTATAGCCTGATCAGACGCCGTGAGAACAGCGTGTGATAGCTATAGAAGTTCGCCGGGGCGAGGACTGGAACGATCCGAACAAGACTTAGAATGCGAAGGTGGGGGGGGGGGGGGGGTTGGGGAACAGGAGAATGTCTCAACTGCATATATTAGTATACCCACAGCGCACTGCATCTCAGGCAAATGTCAAATGAGGCTGCCGTGGCCGCCGGGAACATGGTGTAAACGTAGCTTTAGAGTCTGTAGAATCCACATTTATATCTATAGGCATAACTAAAACTTGATTTCTCGTGACTCTGACACACTTTGACAGACTTTGACAGATTTCTGTGCACAACATGTACATGTAATATTCAATTCCACACACACACAAAAGATCTTCGACCTCCTAGACCATTCTCCCGCCCATCATTCTCTCTCTGCATCTTTTTCTGTTGTTATTTTGTTCCACCTATGGGGATGTATTCTATGTTCGGCAATAATAGCGCGTTTCATCGTGTTTTGTTTTGTTTTGTTTTACTTCATTTTTAGATTTAGATCGGAAAAGCAATATAGACGGGAGGTAAAATTCTTGAAGCAACTATACAGTTTAATTTTTAGTTTGACATCGTTCTTATATTTTGATGTTCGTTGCACCTGTAAGGTTCTTGTAATGCGAAAATTAAATAAGATTCGCTATAAAGTATATTCTCGAAAATTCCCTCTGCCGTATTGATATTCGTTAATGTGAAAAATAAATACGATTCATTAATCCGAAACCGCACAAATTTTGTGATTCTAAAGGTGCATTTATCGGGATATTAAATTAATTACGTTACTCTGAAAACGAATAACACAACTTGTTCCTTTTAATTTCTGGGATTAACAAAACATCAGAAAGCAGAGCTTATTTAATTTTCGGATTTTTAGTCTGGCATTAGGGGTTAGTAGTTCGGAAAATAAGTATGGAAAATCTTTGAGGCAAGAAAATAATTTGAATTCCTATTATGGCATCGTTATTTCCTTTGCCTTATGTTCATTATTCCGAAAGAAGAATAAGGTTCGTAAATCCGATGGTTCTTTTTGCTGAACCCGCAAAACACGCAAATTTGATATGCCTTATGTAATGTGTTAATCCAAAATTGTATTAGGGCTCGTTAATACCATTTGTGGCATTATTCCGAAGGTTCGTAAATGTGAGAATGAATTACGTGCATGGTACGAAACTTATGTCATTTTTGGCTAAAAGAAAATTAAAAACGCCGAATCTTTTCCTGTGACGGGAATATATGGGTTTATTTCTGAACGTGACATCGTTTACTTCTTTGCACGATATTCATCATTCCGGGAAAAAAACAATATTCAGATGGTTCATTCATCCGAAAATGGAAAAAAAGGTGGGTCGTTTATCTGTAAAGAAATTATCATATTCGTGGTAAGAAACTTCGTTTTCGTATCAGCTATATAACGTCCGAAATTTCGAAACTTATATAAAAAAGAAAAGCGAACCTTCAGCATAATAACAAACTTTAGCGAATCGTAACAGTTTTTTTTTTTCAATCGAGCAGTGTGGAATAACAAATATCCGACATTTGTTTTAGCATGGTATTGAGCAGAATGTTACTGCTATTCACTTCCAAAAGTAAAAGCAATTATCTGACATTTATTCTGGCATCTTCTGGAGCCGAATGTTATTGCTAAATTGGAAAGTAAAGCAAATATCCGACATTTATTTAATCACCATACGGAATTGAATATTACTCTGATTCATTTCCGAACGTCAAAGGAAACATTCGAGATTTATTTTAGCATCTTCCGGAGCTGAATGTTATTGCTATTTACTTTCGAACATAAGAGCAAACATCAGAAATTTATTTTATCATCATACAGAGTTGAATATCATTATTATTCATTTCCGAACATCAAAGCAAACATTCAACAATTATTTCACCATCTTCCGGAGCCGAATGTTATCCTTATTCATTTCCGAATGCAAAATCAATTATCTGACATTAATTTAAGCACCGTACGGAGCTGACTCTTACCGTTATTAATTTCCCAAAGTATAAGCAAACATCCGACATTTATTTTAGTATCATACGGAGTCGAATATTACCGTTATTCATTTCCAAAATTAAGAGTAAACATCTGACATCTATTTTAGCATCTTACGGAGCCGATTGTTACCGCTGTTCATTTTCGAAAGTAAAGGCAAACATCCGACTTTTTTGGTGGCCCGATCGTACCAAAATCTTCATTTCTGAAATTTCGGTGGCCCGACGTGCGTTTTTGGTGGCCCCGTAAGTGTCGAGCCTTGACTAATGTCATCGAAAAGTAAACCAGAATGCAACTTCTCGCTTGTGAATTATTGCTTGTGAATAATCGCAAAACTTTGGCAAAACTTTTGGAATACCAATCCTGTTCATGACGCTTGGAAACTGCGAGTCGTGAGAATTTTGCGAACTCGTGCAATGTTACTCCGTAGCGTATGCGAGCATGTGGAGTCGCAATCGTTTAACTGTCTGAAGTGCGCGATTTCTCTCACTCGTTTTTGCCACGCGATTTATTTTAACTGGCAAGAACGATGTGGAATTCTGGCGTCCACCGTGAATTGTGCACTTGCCGGCGCAAATCGCGGAAAGCACGTGGTTGGGATAATCCTTGCGTTCCTAAAGCGGAGAGGAACGCCATGAATGCGACTTGTGAGCAAGCCCGTTCTGTTGCGTCCAAGGAACGCCCTCATTAGGCTGATGAATAGAGGGATTAAGCCCCCCATTCTGCATGCAGGAGGAATAGGGGCGTCCCCTAACAAAAGGAGGAACGCGAGCATTCCCCACGCGGCCGAACGCTCGCGATATTAAATCTGTCACGCCTATTAAGTAGACGTGGATGTGCTGTATGTACGTAAACAAGCTTAGCCAGTATGGTCTGTTCGGTAAGCCATGACATGGTATACTAGTACTGAAATGTTCGTATCATCAAGGCAAGGGATTCATTTTGGAAGGTAATATTTTCGCGTGTTGTTGATTTCGCGAATAGCTCCCGACTCGCGAAATTCGCGAAAATAAAACCCCCGCGAAATATATAGCGTATACAGTAACAAACAGAGTAGATTCATACTGAGTGTACGTGGAAAGATGAAATTTATATGTTTTTTCTCCATGTCCACCTTCCTGGTCTGGTGCATCACTTTCTTTCCTTCATGGTTGGTTCCTGTTAAGTAATACTGTAAAAGTGGTAATTTTCATGGGCAATGGGGGCCGCTCTCGATGCGCTTGAATTACACTTTATGCGTTGCTACCCCGTCAGAGCTACGAATGTGGCGCTTTTAATGCACTTGTGAGGTGATTGTGATACGCTCTAAAACCACGGCGACCTCGCTACGGAAATATTGGACATGTTCAAAACTGGGCGGTGACCATGGCGATGGTGGCGACCCTCTGCGCTTCTGAACCACTCAAGATAGGATGGAGAAGATTTAAAGTGATCAAGCACAATCCACCCCTCTGTGTTGATTTTTTTAATGATATTAGCGGAATCGCCATCTAGTGAGATGGGGGTATAACTTCTGACAATGCATCTTTTAAGTTTGCATAGTGCCAATGCAATGACAGATCAAAGGAGAATGATGCCCAAATGTACGGTATGTGAATTGAGGAAATGCAGCGATATTTAGTTGAGCCATGGAGCTACGGGCTATTCATTTGTAGCTCCATGGTTGAACATGTTGTGCAGGTACAGTACACATTGGTATTAACTCAATAACACATTCCAGATATGAACAAACTCTGTTGCATTGTTCATTCTTGGTATGAAGTGATCTCGGTGGTCCAATCATGCACTCCATTTTGATAATTACCATCATGATCTGTTAAAAAGTCATGGATTTTTACAGTTTTTGTACAGCCATTGATGGATGAGAAGACACTGACACTTTGTGATGTCACATGTATGGGTGAGAATACAGGAAAAATGTAAGAAAAATTTAACATTTATTCATTTTTGTAGCATAATGAAAGAGCACTTGCCTCTTTGAGAAAGCATCGATATGGGAAATAATGTCACCCTTGTGATTATGCTCGTATAGGGAATGGGTCCTTTTCTTGAGAAGAGATTGTGAAATTTTGTTTGTTTGTATCGTTTTCCATACATGACATCACAAAATATAAAAGTCTTCTCATCCAGCAACAGTTGCACAGAAATTGTACAATGGGTTGTCCAATTTTCCTCAAAAACTTTCACTGTTTTGTTCTGTTAATATTGATTGCATTCACTCAGGGAGTTGTTATAGATGAGGAAAGAACTTCAGCTCTCCTATGAAGTCATGCTCAGCACCGCCAAAACTATTCCCAATCATGATTTTACATGTGTAAACCCTATGGTTAATGTAAGCGTAACGTCAGTTACGTAATGTCAGTTACCGTCATGCCTTCACTGAAATTTGCATGGTGCTAACAGGAAATATCTAAAGTGCACATTATTTTGCACACCTGTTCCTAAGAACCTAGGTATATTGCCATATTAAACAATTAAAGGTTAGAAGTCAGGGACATGAGATATTTCCATTTAAATCTACACCATAATTTCCCATGTCCTTTTTCTGTAACTTCAGTTACCGACACATTTTCACTTGCTATGTGATAAGAAATGCAGTTTGAGAGAAAAACTTTCCACCTATTTCTTAATTCTCATGAACTCATTCACCAATGCTAATTACAAGCCCAAGGTGCTTTCATTCACAAAACTACAATGTAAACAATTTCATGAAAATCCTTTCGCGTAACGTCAGTTACCGTGGAATTGCCCAGAAGTGAAACAAAAAGTGAACGGCAACACTAGGCAGCACTAACTTCCAACATGAAAATAGATACAATACGGAACATGGTTTGAACCTTAGCTGAAGCGCACATTGCCACACAAATTGTGCAACATGCGATCGGAAACTCACTTGTCACTAGTGCTTGTAGTAGATATGACAGCAGGTTTACTCAAAAGACAACAGAAGAAAGGAAAGGAGCGGTCATAAATGACGGTCATAAATGACCAATATTCAAATGATACACTGAACTAAATGTCAAAATTGCACCAAACTAAGTAAAAAGTGATTGTTTGTTTTTTTACCACACAATGCAACACATGCACTGCTTGAAAACAAATTCAACAACAGTAAGCTTGACCCTTGCCATCTTTCTGCCTTCGAAAGGGTCCCAAATGATGAAATTTACAAGACAAATTAACTGCCATGAAAACGTGATTTGTAAAGATGTGGATGCGAATGCGCCACCTACTCCTGTGACGTGTACATACACAGGCATAGTCTAGCGGGCGACGTATTTTTAGCCTAAATCAGTGATTGGCAGTCAATAGAGGGCGCGACGATGTGGAAGTCAAGTTGGCTAAAAATCCGTCTAGTAAGAAACCTCCGAATAGAGGCGTGGAACCGGGTGTGGCAAGACAGTTGTCAGTCGTCAACTCTCGAAGTTTTATTGGCTGAGCAACAGATGTCAATCAAAACACATCGCAGAGCCCGAAGAAATGCTAGTCTACTCTCCTAGGTATACTACAGATAATCTTTCAATAAAAATACAGTTTGCCTGTCTCTTTCAGCTTACTACAGTTTTTTTTTTTTCACTCTTCTCCATTCTTTTTAAGGTGTATTACATCTTACCTTACTTCAAATAGAAAAGACTAATAGTATTCAGTGCAACTGACTTCAGTTGTAAATCTATGAGGGTTTTGCACGTGGAAACTACGCCCAAATTACTGCCGAATGCAAACCTTCAATTATTGGAGTAAAGTCTACTTGATATTTACTTCAACTGTATGTTTCGGAAGTGTATTTGATATCACCACTCCCCTTTATCATTTTTTACCTTGAGTTACCATATATTTTTGTATTAAACTTTGTATAATATTTGCTTAACATGAATAAAGGTGCCGTCAAGACATCTATATCTATATCGGAGCAACGTAGACTTTAAACAGGCATTTTCTGTCGTGTTCACGCGTGATCACACTGTCACGGAAGAACTCGTCTGCGGTACATGGGCGTCCAAGGAGAAAACAAAGAGGAGCTGCGACACAAAAAGATTCCTGCAAAGCCAAAGGCACAGGTGGAATATGGTGCATTCTTTGCAATCATGAAATTACGAGATGCCATCTATGTGGTCCTGGCAACAAGTAAGGAGAAACCGATTCAATCTGATTCACATTTCTTTACAAATGCAAATGATGACATCTTTTTGACCACTTCGAATGCATGCCAATGCAGCAAATTAAGCTAACCAATGTGGCTGATGCATATACACACACACGCAAAGGAAGAAAAAAGAAAGCACGACCTACTTTACGAAACTGAAGCATAACAGGCACGATATGTGACCATGGCCAAAGCGCCGGAAAAGACAAGTGATGGTCATTTTTTATCCAATTCCACGGTTGTCAAATCAAACATCCACGAATAATTTTTGTACATGCTTATATAGTTGGTAGCTCATGGTAATTCCTATTCCTTATTTTCCTGGTTTTCATATCTCAGAAAGTGCTTCGAGGGACGTTATACATTGGTTGAAAAGTTAAAGTTATATTTCCAGGTGTACAACAGGTCAACGTGGCATCACAAAGTATAGACATTAGGTAAATGTTTGGAAATGAGCGAGCGCCAGCGGTATTTTTTCATATTTTTGTTGAAAGTGTAAAATATGACTAGGAAGTATAGGCGTAAATGGGTAAAGCATACTCTTTAAATATGGATGCACCTCGAGTGAGCATGAGGACATCTGAATTGGAATTTTCAAAATTGTTGCTCTGAATGCAGTGGCGAACGATTTCAGATAGAAGCTTCGCTTGCATGTGGAGATTCACCATTCTCACTCCGTAGAAGATGTTAAACACGATACCGCTTTTACGCTTCGTGAAAACCCCTGTTATCTCTTTTATCAGCACACTGTTATAGTTTTCTTATCAAGCTTTATCCACCATGATTTTCTGCATCTATTCAACCAAATATCTGTATAAATAACTTGCGTTAGTGGTCAGCGCAAGAAAACCAGAATTTTCATTGCTTTGATATACGTTTGCCTGAAAAAAGACACTTTTCACAATGTCCAATTCAGCTGACAAAGAAAGTGGCTCTGTTCGAATAGCGAAACGTGGAAATGCGATCCTCTTTAATGCTATAGATTCTGTCCAGCGACACATACATCACCAGTCATGATGGAAGTGCCTCAATAGAGTAATGACTTATCGAGTAATAGATATGAAGTGAAACCTTGCATTCTATATGTGTGCAAATAGGCCGACAACTTATCTCAACGACTACTGTAAAACATGCTGTCATAAAACGCCAAGAGTCGTTTAATGACTATGGAGAAATAGCATCAACGATTTCTATGATCATGGTGAAAATGACTTAAATATATGATAATCATTATAACATATGAATGTGGGAGATGAATATATTTGTAATTTATGGATAAATGATGGAAATTTGTGACAGAGGCGCTGAAACGCTTTCTGTATTGTACTACCATAACGTGCAAGACGAATGGGTCAGTATAATAATAATAGGACTACAGTCTAATCATCCATACAACCAATATTTCATCTCAAATGGCCATGATGTAGTCGAGATAGCATTTATATTAGAAAGCAAAGGGGATTAAAGTTATGTTGGCTTTGAGAAAAGCAATAAGGTTGTTCAATCTTGCTATTTTTGCTCATATTTTCTAAACTGGAAATTTATGCCAGTAGGCCTACATTTTCAAATAGGCCTATATTGTGTAAAACATGTTCACTCACTTGAACCAAATTCGGTGTGCAGTTCAGTCATAGTACACATAAGAATGTGATTAGTTTTAATTCTACCAGTGGGTTGCAGTTTGCTCAAGTGCGCTGGCCTTGTGTATTGAAATGCACTGATCATAATTCATAATAATGTTGCTTATATTCCCTTCAAAAACAAGAAGACCAATTAAACGTGGTTTTTATTAAGATGCGAGCAAACCCTGACGATAAGAGCAGATGATTTGGAAGGAGTCCTAAAAACTATAGAAAATGTTATCGAAATGCTGTGTATCCAAGACAAAGAGATGGATGTTGTGCACAAGACGAAATACTTATTATTAGCAGTAAAAAACATTTAACGAGGCGATGCAGATTATTAAAGACATTGTTTACCATTGGGAGTAGTGATTTAAAAATGTTCGAATTATCATGTCAATTTTGATGCATTGTACAAAAAAGCCCCAACCAATAAAGCCTTTCTCAATAAACTATAACTTAGCTAAATTTTTTATCATAACTATTGTACCCAATTTGTATATTCAACAATATATAGTAGTATAGAACTTAATTTTTACATTTGTCGTTTCTATCCTTAATCCAAATTTTAGAACTATTTTGAAGCACTTAAGCTGGGTTTTTGTTTCATCTGCACATGGTAAATAATGCCTTTAATTCAGTAAAGTTTCTTGAACTTGATCTACTCCCGTATCTTATCATCATCACTGTCACTATTCCCTTTTGTGCATCAGCATACTCGTTCATAGGCCAAACATCTGAGCCATCTTCAGACGTGAGATCATCAAGTTCAATGTACTCTGTTGATAAAAGCTCAGTTTCACTTCTTCCCAGACAAGTGTAATGAGGTGTCCATGTATACTTCGCTATATCAGCACATGAAAAGTGATACCTCCTGAGAAATTCATTCTTGGTCATATGTACATTGCATTCAGTGATAATTTTGTCTATGGTGGCCTGGGGCAAGTATGAGGATTTGTCGTCAGTGCTCACAACTTGGCATTTGTCACCATTGAGCCTCAGTCCCCAGTCGGATGCCCATTTTTTTTTCAGTTGAAATAAATCTTTTAATTGAGATAATCGCGCTGAGATTTGACTTATTTTTATACCCCCGCCAAACGAAGTTTGAAGGGGGTATATAGGAATCAGCGGACGGTCGGTCGGGCGGTCGGTCGGGCGGTCGGGCGGTCGGGCGGTCGGGCGGTTGGGCGGTCGGTCGGGCGGTCGGTCCGTTGCAAATCTTGCGTCGCGAACTACTTCCTCAGTTTTCAACCGATTCCCATAAAACTTGGCACAGATGTGTGCCTTGGGTTGTAGATGTGCAAGACGTATTTTTTGACAGTACCCAAAAGTACGTTGCCATGGTAACGGCATATTATGGGCAAAAATGGGTACAAATCTTGCGTCGCGAACTACTTCCTCAGTTTTCAACCGATTCCCATAAAACTTGGCACAGATGTGTGCCTTGGGTTGTAGATGTGCAAGACGTATTTTTTGACAGTACCCAAAAGTACGTTGCCATGGTAACGGCATATTATGGGCAAAAATGGGTACAAATCTTGTGTCGCGAACTACTTCCTCAGTTTTCAACCGATTCCCATAAAACTTGGCACAGATGTGTGCCTTGGGTTGTAGATGTGCAAGACGTATTTTTTGACAGTACCCAAAAGTACGTTGCCATGGTAACGGCATATTATGGGCAAAAATGGGTACAAATCTTGCGTCGCGAACTCCTCCCACAGTTTTTGATCAATTTTTATGAAATTAGGTACAGATGTTCATCTGAATATGTTAATGTGCAAGACACATATTTCCGCAGTGGCAAAAAGTGCGTTGCCATGGTAACGGCATGTTATTGGTAAAATATAGGGCAAAATGCTTCATGGCAAAACTGCTTCATCAGTGTTCTTCCAATTCTCATGGAATTCATATTGAATGTATGTCTTAGGATATAGGTCAGCATGACACATTTCTTGACAGTGACAAAAAGTATGTTGCCATGGTAACAGCTCACATATTATGAGCCAAAATGATGGAAAATTTTGTGTTGCAAACTACTTCCTCAGTTTTTGCCCAATTTCCATGAAACTTGGTACAGACGTGTGCCTTTGGTTGTAGATGTGCAAGACGCATTTTTCGACAGTACCCGAAAGTACGTTGCCATGGTAATGGCATATTAATGGCAGAAGATCAAGGAAAGATCTTGCGGATTTAACTACTTCCTCAGTTTTTTGACCAAAGCTTATCAAATGTTGTTTTGACCAAAGCTTATGAAATGTTGTTTGACGGGGGTATAACCAGTCGCTGTAGCGACATTTCTAGTTTAAATTGGTAGTCATCTACCAAAAGGCGTAATGAGTCGGGACTTGAGGGTATTTGGTAGGTCGTTTATTCAGCACAAAAATAGTAACCGCCTGAGAACTGTTCGGTAATGTATCGAAAGCTTTGGAGACCCGAAAAGGTGGTGTCAGTCTGGATCTTCTTGCCATGGGCAAGAAAAAGATCATACATTGTTGTGAGGAGCTGGGCAATTGTTCGATCACTATTCTAAAACCATAATTAAAGGGCGACGGGATGTTGTGATTCTCCAAATGTTGCAAGAATGCTTACATGTCATCTGCTCATGTTTTGAACACATCACGGATGTCAGGGAAACAGTTCTGTAATTTCCTGGTTGATGTGTATCTCCTTTCGTCGACACTGGTGTGACATGAGCAGACCTCCAGTTAGATGGCAAGTTGCCTGTATCTACTGACAACTGAAGAGAAAGATATTCCCCAGCACTGGAGCCAGCTCCTTTGCATACTCTTTTTGCACTGTGTTAGGTAATGGGTCGAGACCTGTGGCTTAGAAACCTCTATTCTCCCGAACAGGGTTTCCACACCGTTGACTGTGTAGCGGTGTGCTGTTCATGGAGGGTGGAGTAACTATGTCTGGTATCAGATAAGACACTCTCGTGAAGAAGGACTTGAACTCTTTAAGTAACGTCTGAGCCTTAGTTTTGCTGTCATGAATTCGGTCTTCCTATTTGTTTGAATGGGGATGCTGGTTCTGTCCTGACGTTTCAATAAAATATATCTCCAAAAGGGTTTGAGGTTGTTTTATTTACCTCTGTATGGTGTATTTGAGCCCTCAAATGCAAGCACATGTCTCTCGGAGAAACCTTCTTGATATAACAAATTGAGACGGATGTAACTGTTGGAAAAGTGGTATTTAACGATTTAATTTGTTATTTAGGCATATTGTTGACTGAATCAATTTCGTCATCGTGGCTGTCTTTTCTCTTCACTCTTTATTGACGACCTCATCATGTATTTGGACCGTCTAATCCAATTTTCTAAAAGCACCTATCTCTTTGAGTAAACGTCTTGATTAAGCACTGTAAGAAGTATGCAGCCCTCAGCAAAGTGGTACGAAGAGTTGACGTGTAACTTCAGCAGATTGTGGGCCGAATAGATTTTGTCAACGTTGATGCTTTTTTTTTTCGTCACCATGTATTTTATTTACAGCTGACTGATGAATTTGAGAACTCAAATGTAAAGTACATGTCTCTGGGAGAAAACTTTCTGCTAAAGCACACTAAGGAGCATGCTACTTTAAGCAAAGTGGTATAACGATTTGATTTATTATTTAAGCATATTATTATTGTTGCTTCAATCGATTTCGTCACCTCTGCTGCTTATTTTCGTCACCCTTTACTTGCACCTCATCATGTAGTACAGCCTCTAATCCACAGCACATGTCTCTTGGAGAAAAAGTCTTGATATAGCGTATTGGAAACCAGGCACCTCTCAGCAAAATGATACAGTACAACGGTTTGATGTATTACCCAACCTCATTGATTCATTGATAAACACTGCAATTTCGTCACCGTTGCTGCGTTTTTCGTAACCTTTTATGTACAACTGTCCTATGCCCTTGAGTCCTCTTATCTAAAGCACATGTCACTTTGAGAATAATTCTTGATACGCTCATTGAGATCCATGCACCTCTAAATACTGTGATATAATTATTCGATGTATGTAAGCATATCGTTTGCAGAATTGATTTCTTCACCGTAGTCGCCTCTTTCGTCACCCTTTATATACAAGTTTCTCATGCTTTGGATCTCTCGAATGCAAAACATAATATATATCTCTGGGAGAAAACTTCTTGTAGCACATTGAGAAGCATGTAGCTCTCCAAAAAGTTACATAGTGATTTGATGCTTAGTTTTTGCATAATGTCGGCTTATTCAATTCCGTCACCGTGCCGCCTTTTTGGCCACCCTTTATTTACAACTATCTCATGCGTGTCCTTCAAATCCAAAGCATTTGTAATTTGGAGAAAACTTTTATACATAACGATTTAGTGGATCATTTAAGCATATTGTTGGCTGAATCGATTTTGTCACTGTTGCCTCTCATTTTCGTCACCCTATATGTACAACTGTCTCATGTATTCAAAGGACAAGTTCACCTTCACAGACATGTGGGTTAAGTGAATGCAGCAATATTAGCAGAGCACATTAGTGATAATTTGGGGAAAACCGGACAATCCGTTCAAAAGTTATTAATTTTTGAAGTTTCTGCTCAGTCATGGCTGGATGACAAGACTACTATGGCTTGTGATGTTACATGTGTACAGCAATATAAAAAAGTATAAAGAAAATCAAACATATTTCCACTTTTCTCGCATAACAAAAGAACAATCGACTTCTCTATTTCAGAGGCGAGGGGGATAGTGTTACTCATATAACATACGTCAGTAACAAGTCCAGAAAATATGCACTTTATTCAAGAAGCGAAGTTTTATGAAATTCTGTTATTATTTTCGTCATAATTATGGTTCTATGCATATGACATCATAGTCTTCTCATGTAGCAGTGATTGTGCAGATACTTTACAAATTCATAACTTTTAGACGGATTGTCAAGTTTTCCTCAAATTTTCACTGATGTGTTCTACTAATATTGTTGCATTCACTTAACCCTCATGTCTATGAAGGTGAACTTGTCCTTTAAATACATGAAACAGTTGTACATAGACCTATAGGGTGACGAAAATGAGAGGCAACAGTGACAAAATTGCAGTGTTTATCAATGAATCAATGAGGTTGGGTAATACATCAAACCGTTGTACTGTATCATTTTGCTGAGAGGTGCCTGGTTTCCACTACGCTATATCAAGACTTTTTCTCCAAGAGACATGATGAGGTGTAAGTAAAGGGTGACGAAAATAAGCAGCAGAGGTGACAAAATCGACTGAGGCAACAATATGCTTAAATAATATTATACATAAATAGAAATGCACTTACTCAATATACATGTCTTGGAAGGTGAACTTGTCCTTGAAGAACTCGAATGCAAAGCATATATCTCTGCGACAAAAACGTTTTGAAATAGTTCATTGAGAATCATGTCTGTCTAAACAACTTGGTGTAACGATTTGATGTAATATTTTAGCTTATTGTTGGTTTAATCCATTTCGTCACCGCTGTTGCCCTTTTTCGTCACCCTTTATTCACTTCGTCATCATGTATTTGAGCCTATAATCTAGAACACTTGTCTCTTGGAGAAAACATATTGATGTAGAGCATTTGGAAGCCTGCAACTCTAAGCAATGTGGTATTACGAGTTGATGCATTACCTACACATCGGGGCTTGATTAAATTTCATCACCGTTACTGCCTTTTTTCGTCATCCTGTCTGGTTCTGGATGTAGTACGGTGCAGGACCTTGCGGTATAAGCCACCGGGTGAGAGAGGGCACGTTGGGAGCGTTGGTAGTCAAAGTGAAGAAGACTTTGCTCAATCTTTGCTTTGAAAACCTCCTTAATATACTGTTAACGACTTCAGCTGGAAGTTAATTCCAAACCAGGATCGGTTTCACAAAAAAAAAAGAGTGAAACTCGGTCGGTATACTGATGTGTTACAGTGCCTTACTGTGTAACATTTAGTTTGATTTGTAACGTAATTTTCGACCTTTTTTTTTCTTACGTTACATTCTTTATATTTCTTTGCTGTAATATTTCGCTTGGGTCTTACTTTAGTGAAAACAATTCCAGAATGTAGGGCTGGGACCAACCCCTCTACCACTTTGAAGAATGATTTTAATCTCCGGACCTGGCATCCCAAGGTAAGAGTTGGCAAGTTCAGTTTCTCCCTCATGCACGTTGTACAGTCTGGATCGCGGAAAATGTAGTCACTGCATATGAACCGTACAGCTCTTCGTTGTGGGGTTTTCCCCTGTCTGTCAACTCTTTGATGTACTTGAGCCATATTTCCAAAACACTTTTCTCTTTGATATAACGTCTTGATATCGCACGTTGAGAAGTATACAAGTCTCAGTAAAGCGGTATAACGAGTTGATGTACAAGTAATAAAGAACATTGTTGGCTGATTTGATTCCGTCACCGCTGCTGCCTGTTTTCGTCACCCGATATTTACAACTATCTGATGCGTTTGAGCCCTCTAATCCAAGCCCACATGTCTTGCATAAAATGTCTTCATAAAGCACAATAAGAAGCACACAGCTCTCAGTAAAGTGATATGACGAGTTGATTCATTACTTGAGCAAAATGTGGGTTGATTCGATTCCGTCACCGCTGTTGCCTGTTTCCGTCACCCTTTATCTACAAATGACTGATGCATTTGAGCCCTCTGATCCAAAGGACACATCTCTTGGATATAACATCTCGACAAAGCACATTGAGAAGCATGCATATCTCAATGAAGTGATATGACGAGTGGATTTATTGCTTGAGCAAAATGTGGGCTGATTCGATTTCGTCACTGTTGCTGCCTGTTTTTGTCACTATTTATTTACAACTGTCTGATACATTTAAGCCCTCTAATCCAAAGCACACGTCTCTTGGATAAAACGTATTGATTTAGCAAACTGAGAACCATGCAACTCCCAAGAAAGTGGCGTGACGAGTTGATATATCACGTAACCACATTTTGATCTTACTTGATTTCGTCATAGCTGGTGAATTTTTCGTCAACCTTTACGTACAGCTTTCTGATGCATTTCAGTTGTCTAATCCAAAGCTCATGCCACTTGAAAAGAATATTGATAAAGCACATTGTGATATAAAACTGTAAAAAAATGGTATAACAATTTGATGAATTAGCTAATCATATCCAGGACTAAATCGATTTCGTCGCTGTTGTCGCCTTTTTCGTAACCCTTCGCGTACAACGGCATCGTGTATTTAAGACCTCGAATGCAAAGAGCATGTCTCTGGGAGAATTTTTCGTCAACCTTTACGTACAGCTTTCTGATGCATTTCAGTTGTCTAATCCAAAGCTCATGCCACTTGAAAAGAATATTGATAAAGTACATTGTGATATACAACTGTACAAAAATGGTATAACAATATGATGAATTAGCTAATCATATCCTGGACTAAATCGATTTCGTCGCTGTTGTCGCCTTTTTCGTAACCCTTCGTGTACAACGGCATCGTGTATTTAAGACCTCGAATGCAAAGAGCATGTCTCTGGGAGAAAATGTCTTGATGTAGCACATTGAGAAGCATGGAACACTAAGTAGTTTGGTATAACAATTTGAAGCATCATTTAGACATATTGTTTGCTTCCGTTACCCTGATAGCCTTCTTCGTCACCCTTTATTTACAACCTCATCATGTATTTTCGACCCCTCTAATATAAACACGTCTCTTTTATAAATTTCTTGATATAGCACATTGAGAAGCATGCAGCCCTGTAATCCAAAGTACATTCTTCTTGGATAAAAACGCCTTGATAAAGCATGATACGAACCATTCGGCTCTCTGTAGAAAGGTATAAAGAGGAGTAGTACTTGAGTAAATTTTGGTCCAAATCGATTTCGTCACCGTTGCTGTCTGTTTTCGTCACTCTTTATTTTCATCTTCCTGATACAATTGAGCCCTCTAATCTAAAGCACATACCTCTTGGAGAAAACGTCTTGCTGTAGCACAATGAGAACCATGCAACTCTCAGCAAAGTGGTATGACGAGTTTGTATACTGCCTAACCACATTAAGGATTAGTTAAATTTTCTCACAGTTGCTGCCTTTATCTTCGTCCTTTTTGTACACCTTTCTGATGCATTTGAGTCCCCATATCAAAAGCTCATTGGGATACATGCAACTCTGAACAAAATGAACAATTCGACGTATTAGCTAATCGTATCGTGGACTGAATCGATTTAGACACCATTGCTGCCTTATTTCACCACCCTTCATGTACAATTAGTTTCATGTACATGTATTTGAGCCCTAGAATGCAAAGCACACGTCACTGGGGGAAAACTTCTTGATGCACTGTAAAGCACGCTGAGAAGCATGCAACTCGGATCATAGTCGTAAAACGATTTGATGTATTATTCAAGCGTATTTTTTTCCATAATCTTTTGATTCCATATTCAATACAATTTCATGATAAATCGAATCATATGTATTACAGAATTCACGATTTAACAAAACACAATTATAATGAAATCAAACCAAGCTGTACTTCCAGCAGGAACAGTGCATTAGCAAAGAAAATACAATTCACCGAGAAAAAAACAACAACATACACTACTTACTTACTTTCATTAAAATCAAATGGAGCTGTCCTTTTAACATGACAGCACATTCATAAAAAAAGAATATTTATGTTAAATGAAGCTGTACTTTCAGCGTAACGGTGCTTCATACAAAGAAATATTTAACACATCAATATGCACCCAAATAAAGTCGATATACAACCAAATGGAATCGATATTCCCGTTAATCACCCCCCTCCCCCTCCCCCTCCCCATCCCCCTCCCCCTCCCCCTCCCTCTCCCCTCTACCCTTCCCCTCCCTTCCCCCCTTCCCCGTGGACATCTGGCTCCGGGTCCTTCCATACTTATTTTCAAATTTTCCCATTTACTAAAATGAATGGTTAAAGTTCCCTTCATTAATGCTAATTTCTTTTCCTCAAATCTGTCCTCTAAAATATTATTTTTTATTTCCCGATATGTAGGCGGCTTTCCATATTCTCTACTTTTACGTATTGTTTGCCTGAATCGATTTCGTCAGCATTCTCCTTTTCTCTTTTCTTCGCCCTTTATTTACAACATCGTCATGTATATCAGTCCTCTAATCCAAATCACATGTATCCTGAAAAAAAAGAATATTTTTGATATGTGACCGTGCATCTCAAAACGAACATAAAGTCGCATATACTGATTTTGCGTGAGGACTGAAAATAAGTGAAATGGGTCAACCTAGCCAAACTTCATTTTTTCATATTTTCTGAAAGAACGGGTCTTCTTTTACATTATCCTAAAATTTGGTATCATAAAACGGGCAGGAAAGTGTGTTTTTTAGCACTTTATCTCGATCATTTTTGGTGGAATAGTGTGATTAGGTGTGTCTTTAGAATCCCTTTTTCATTTCTGAAAAACCTTGTCCACACTCTTCACTTTCAACTCTAATAACTTTTGAAAGGATAGTGCTACTGCTTTGAAAGTTGGCATTAATTATGGACAGAATGTGTTAATGAGGCATGCTTAATTTCGGTTTAGTCTGATAATCCCTTCATTGTTGTTACTCTGGTGGTTTACTTCCTATTTTTTGTCCCATTCATCGCACAGCCAGCAAGGTTTGGTAAAGATTAAGCGCTTGAATAGACACTGTACTTCAGAGCCTCTTTTCTCAGTTCACACTTTTCCTGAGTTTGTGCTTTCTTTCCAATATTTAGATAGGTTAGGAGAGTCCATTTGATTTGAGTTATACATCATTTTAAAGATTAAAGTCTGCTCTTTCAGAGTAAATGGTCTTAACTAAAAATTCATGTCTGGCGACTTTTGGTTTGTTTTGAGGTGCAGGGTCACATATAGTACATTGAGAGGCATGTAACCCTTGGCAAATTGGTATTATACTGTATTACCATAGCACATTGTAGGTTGATTCGATTTTGTCACGTTGCTGCCTTTTTTCGTCACCCTTTCTGTCTACTTGTCTGATGCATTTCAGCCCTCTAATTCAAAGCTCATGCCACTTGGAGAGAAATTCTTGATACAGCACATTGAGAAGCATACAATTCTAATCAAAGTGGCAGAATGATTTGATATCTTCGCTAAGCATATTGTTGGCTGAATCGATTTTGTCACCCTGCTGCCATATTTCGTCATCCTGTATTTACAACGTCTTCAAGTATTTGAGCCTCTCATCCAAAGGGCATGTCTCTTGGATAAAATGTCTTGATTTGGCTCGTTGAGAAGCATGCAACTCTCAGCAATGTTGAATTACGAGTTGATGGATTATTTAAGAATATTGTGGCTGAATCGATTTCGTTACCGTTGCCGCCTTCTTTCGTCACCCCTTATCTACAACTGTCTGAGGTATTTGACCCCTGCAATCCAAAGCACGTGTGTCTTGGACAAAACGTCTTGATAAAGCACATTCAGAAGCGTGCTACTCTAAGCAAAGTGGAAAATAAGTTGAGGTATTAGCTAAGCACATTGTGGGCTGATTTAATTTCGTCGCCGTTGCTGCCTTTTTCTGTCGTCCTTGGTTTACAACTGCATGTCTGATGCATTTAAGTTATGAGAGTGGGAAGGGGCTGATCTATGATTTGGGCCGTATTTCAAAGGGGATTATCAGCACATACACGAGTGTTTTATTGTTGACCTTTTTAGTTTGTGTATGTTTGTCATTATGCTTGTCATTGTGTGTGCCAATGCGTGTGTGTGCACGTGTGTAGGCATGAGTACGTGTGCGTGTTTTCATTCAATTTTTACAGCATAATATTCAGCCTTTTTATTATTGCTGTCACATCAACGTATTTTGTAACTAAAAGAAGAATATTTCGTTTTCGGAATAACGAAACTGATTCTATTATCAGATTAACGATCCTTGGAATGATGAATCCCAGAAAGGACATGAAGGAACATAATCATTTCTAAAATCTTGTCAGAAAATACGAGTGTAATTCATTTCTGACAGGTCGAATCAAGTGAATGTTATTTTAACAACCACGCCTCACCTCTTAACGAGAGGTTCCAGGCGAAAATGGTACAAGACTATTTAGCAGAGCCACACGTGTTTGTATGTGTATTTTACCACAGTTGTTCGCTTGTTGATGATACTCAATTTAGCCATACGTATGCATACAGAATGGCCACAAAGATGTCCTCATATGCATTTGTAATGAAATGTGAATCAGATTCAATCGGTTTATCATTACTTGTTGCCAGGACCACGTAGATGGCATCTTGTAATTTCATGATTGCAAAGAATGCACCATAATTCACCTGTGCCTTTGGCTTTGCAGGAATCTTTTTGTGTCGCAGCTCCTCTTTGTTTTCTCCTTGGACGCCCATGTTACCGCGGACGAGTTCTTCCGTGACAGTGTGATCATGCGTGAACACGACAGAAAATGCCTGTTTAAAGTCTATGGTGCTCCGATATAGGGGTTGATGTCTTGACGGCAGCTTTATTCATGTTAAGCAAAAATCATTCAAAGTTTAATACAAAAATATATGGCAACTCAAGGTTAAAAATGATAAAGGGGAGTGGTGATATCAAATACACTTCCGAAACATACAATTGAAGTAAATATCAAGTAGACTTTACTCCAATAATTGAAGGTTTGCATTCGGCAGTAGTTTGGGCGTAGTTTCCACGTGCAAAACCCTCATAGATTTACAACTGAAGTCAGTTGCACTGAATACTATTAGTCTTTTCCATTTGAAGTAAGGTAAGATGTAATACACCTTAAAAAGAATGGAGAAGAATGAAAAATACTGTAGTAAGCTGAAAGAGACAGGCAAACTGTATTTTTATTGAAAGATTATCTGTAGTATACCTAGGAGAGTAGACTAGCATTTCTTCGGGCTCTGCGACGTGTTTTGATTGACATCCGATGCTCAGCCAATAAAACTTCGAGAGTTGACGACTGACAACTGTCTTGCCACACCCGGTTCCACGCCTCTATTCGGAGGTTTCTTACTAGACGGATTTTTAGCCAACTTGACTTCCACATCGTCGCGCCCTCTATTGACTGCCAATCACTGATTTAGGCTAAAAATACGTCGCCCGCTAGACTAACACAGGCATAGCGTGTGAATGCCATCGGATAATACGTGCGCCGTACTCACGAAACCAGCAAGCTTGCAATTATCGTATCTGCCATCTTGAGAGACGTACGGGTAAACAAACCCAAGTGAAACGCATTGTGTGTTCGGCTCCATACACTGAGTTCTGAGGAAGGTGCGTGGGATATTTGACACCCTCGGTGAGCCAATCAGAAGCCGCTGTGGTTGCTAGAGGCGGAGCTTTATCTCAATTGGCACCATCATACGGATGGGTGATTCTCAACTGGCATCGCCGCTCGGTATTATCTTCGAACAAGAGGTGTATCTTCAAAGCCCGTTTTCTCACAATTTTGTCAGGCTAACAAATAAAAAAGAACATGTTTTTATATCAATGTAAAGCTTAGGAAATGGGCAATATGAATCAATGAATAAATGAATTTTCAAAATTCCTGACTTTTGCTTGAAACCGTTGTCGCCGGTCACATATTGTATAAAATGCATTAGTTAAGTTTTTTCTAAACACTGGCACAAATAGAGCAACATGCATGCGTTGTTTACCGCAACTTGCTGGGTATTTTACGCTAAGCGGTACTACGATGATTTTCATGACAAAAATGTTGAATGATGTTTGCGAAAATTTCTCGGCATTTTGTACATTCGTTCTTGAAAGATGCGCAACAGATTAAATTTGGGAGATCGTGATCCTTTTAATTTTACACATTTTCTACCAGACCATTCTGAAAGAATGAAAATCTTCATTGTGAAATGCAGTCTTGAATCATGATGAACAAAATCAGATCTATCAAAACTGTTAAATGCATATTTTACTTTTCCGGAACACCAGCTCGAGTAGATTAACATGCGTTACTCTTTTTTTTTTTTTCTTACACTACATTGTATTATTACTTGGCGGAATCCCGATGATTTCATTAATTATTCCAGCTTTTTATATGTACTGTATGTACGTTCTAATGTTTACTAACAAGCAAACAAGTGGAAGTTGGAAGTTAAAATGGAAAGGATATATAATGATTAGCTGCACGTGCATTCCAAAAACATATTTTCCATTTTTGGCCACAAGTGTCATTGATGAAAAGGTTTTTAATGCATACTTTTTTTTTCACATTTCTATGTGGTTTAAGCTAATATCACGTATGTGTATCTCAAAGGGGGGATGAAATCATTGCGTTAATTACATTACTGTATTTGCCGAATATTTCACGAGGCTTTTATTTTCGCGAATTTCGAGAGTGGGAGGCTATTTGGAAATTTAAAAACGTGCGAATATATTAACTCTCATTATGACATAAGTGATGTGCACACATACATTCTTCTTTCAGTACTGTACTCCACAATCACAAATGTAACCACTCACAAATTGTTGGGGAGTCCTGAGTCACCAAAAATTAGACTCGGGATATGTATTAAAAGGGGACTGTACCAGTATTATATTTTTTGATATGCTGTTCCTATAATTCCGAAAGATCAAGCTGTGCAAGTAAAAGCGGGATTTCATCACAAATTAGTCCGCAATTTCAAATTCAAAATGACTCTTTTTTTGGTGCTATTTACACTGTATGCTAATGAGCTGACGAGCCTACACTGTAAATGTCACGATGTATCAGGTGCACAACTACCATACTGATTACAAGCGCTCATGTTTGCGTGCGTTAATTCGTACCGAGTAGCAGACAACACTTAGGCCTAATTTAGCCAGCAGGCAGCGCTTGTGTACTGTCCTATCCATGTAGATATCCCAAATTTGACTGAGCCAAATTGCACCAAAATTAAAGGATATACACCTGTACTTCTAAGCATATTTCAAAGTACCGTAAAGTCCCGTGTATACGACGCACCTTTTTTTTCGTCGAAAAACATGAAAAATCGGGGGTGCGTCTTATACACGGGTACAGTCGAATCACGAAAAAAAATCTGTCACGTACACCCAATTTTATAAGGTCAACTTGGGGCCATGTATGCCCATCGACGTTCGGAGGGTAAGCAATCACTAAAACTTACGGATATATGAGCGATCTTTCAATCTGGACACACACAACAGCTGTAAAAACGGGATAAACGATACATCGGCCTTGTGTACCGTAGACGTAGTTACGATGACCGATGTATCAATCTGGCCATAGACAACATGCAGCTGTATTACGTGATGCGATGTAAACCTACCGGGTACCGATGTATATCAGTCTACCAAGCTACCAACAGCCAACCTAGTAGCTGAAATACGCGATGTACAGGTATCATTACTAAATTGCCGATACCGTGAAACTTATCGATGTACTAATATCAATCTGGCCATAGACAAAAGCCGTAAAATACGGAGTAGGATCGACACTGTGTCACCATAATGTGAACGATGTGTGAAGCATGTACAAATGGTGTATGCATGGCGCGTTCGTTTGCATGCTCTTCATAATTCACGATCGAGGCCAGGATCGAGGATAGTATAGCTAGCTAGCTAGCTAGGTACTGTACAGCTAGCAAGCCTTTTGCTAAGGCAGCAGCTGAAGAGAGGCTCTCGCAATGCACGTGCACACAACGATCGGATCGGAGCGCGCTTGCCCGTTGCAAGCTGAGTGTGCAAGTCCATTGCTCTCTGTGTGCGTGTGCTGAAATTACCGGTATAGCGAGCTGCCTTTTGCAAAAGGCTAGCACTGTACATACATACAAGCATGATCGATACAGTACAAGAGACACACGTTACTGGTAATCCCTCCAGGCAAAACAACAGTGAGTGTAATTACCGTACGCACCATATATGTCTCGGTGTACGATCCCTATGCTACACTTGTTACTGTTTTTCTTATTTTTCGTAATGAACCTTCCAGTCTGACATGCGTCAATATGCGAGACACCCTATGTATGATAGCAAAGATCGTACTGTACACTCATGAGTACGATCTTTGATGATACATGTAAATGCTACCATGATTGAAAGGCAAAACAATAGCAAGTGAGTACCGAGACAAGTCTCGCATTTTGCGTCTTCCATATTTTGCCGATGTCCGATGAATACCGTTAAAAGAAAGTATAAAAGGAAACAAAAAATAGAGCAAATACATGCTGCATTCTAGGGAAATTTTGAGCTGAAATAATATGTATGACACACACAATATTTGCGTGGAAGTTTCGTGTTTTTGTTGTTTTTTTTTTATTTTGGGTCCGAAAGTAGGGGTGCGTCTTATACATGGGTGCGTCTTATACACGGGACTTTACGGTACTCTCTTATATTTGAACGAAATCGGTAATCAGGAAGTATCAATATCGACGCCGACTTTCAAGTCGTCACTCAAAACAAACTCACTCTTCACAAGAGATCTTGGCGAACGTGACTTGCACAATGTAGAACTGAAGTTAGCTGACTAGTACTGTGCGAACGGGGAATTTATGCGGGAACTAAACTCAAAAGTGTAATGATTGTGGCGATATGTGTGATTTAGGAACTAAATTTTTCATTCAACTTGCCACAAATGATTTGTAAATTGATTTTTTGCTCCGGATTACTTGAAAGATTTGTCTCATGATATTAGATGGCTAACTTCAGTCTGTGCGCCTGCACAGGCAGGTAGGGCCTACGCCGCGATCACTCATGTTTAGAGCAGATTATTTTTAGTGATGACATGAAAGTCGACATCTACACTTACCCTTCCTGACAAGCGATTTGGTTCAAATTTACGTGAGAAAGTGGATACATGAGTCATTAAGTATTTCCTTTGATTTTGGTGCAATTTGGTTAGGAGAATTTTTAGATATCTACATGGATACGGAAGTACGCTAGCACTATACTTACACTACAGGGCCAGCGCTGGGATCGCGAAGCGGCGGCACTGTTAGTATCTACGTGGTCAGGCCACTCTTCCGAGATATGGGTCCTTCTAAAACTAACTGTTAGATCTAGTCCTTGGTGTGAATAAGACCACCAAGAGATTTATCTCGGCTACAAAAACATTGGAAATCCATAAAGCAGATACCTTACCTACAAAATTCAGCACAGGAACAACAGTGCCTGCAGGACAAGGGTCTAGATCTAGACCTTGGTGTCTGGACTTTCGTCTGGACTTTCTTCAAGTTCTGGCAGCGGGGTATGTATACTACAGCATTACGCTGTGCCTTTTTAGCACTGTGCACATACAGCTGTCGACAGCGACGCGAGTGGGTGTACCCATCAAAACTTGGACTGCCATGTACTCCTTGACTGCTCAGTAGTCCTAGTCCTAGTTCTAGTCCAGAGTCTATGTGCACTGGGTGCTGTTTTCTTCTAACTATAGGCGTAAATCGTGTGTGCCGTTGAAAAGAGTCTATTTGGATTTTGATTTTAAGCACGTTCAAATAACGATGCCAATTTCATTTTGCATATCTGGAATTTTCCCCCCAAATTTTATCTAATTAAAATAAAGCTTTTGAAGAGATTCCTTGTAAAAATTGATAGATACCAGTATTGATTAACATGTTTATTTCAGCTCCATATTGCAATTTTACTAAATAACAGCTTTTGCAGTACTTCGTGTGAGATTTCATCAGTAAATTGACATGTGTAGTTTGTCTTGCTTAAGTCGAACTTGTGCACCTGTGACGTACGCTAAATTGTGTGGCTCGTTCCGTGGCTTGCTCGTTTTCTTTCTTTTTCAAAAAATCATTTCAGACTCATCCTGGGTTTTAGAATCCTCTCTTTCCAGTAGTAGGCATCAAAAAATGTAGATAAGAATTATAAGACAATTAGAAAATGTCAGTACAGTCTTCTTTTAGAACAGAACTAGTAGTATGAACATCGGAAGATATTTCAGTTTCTTATCGCATGGTTTAGGAGAAAACATGGAAAGAACGGCACTCGGTTTTCCATCTCTGATAATGGTGGTTATTAAAGAAAGATAATGACGAGACTGAGCCTATCATGTTTGTCTCGGAGTCTTCCCACCTCATATCTGAGGTGGGAAGGTGGGTTCATGTAGAGAGACGGCATGTGGATCGTATACATTTACAGTGCACATTGTGTGAATGCACATTACTGTGTTCAGCAGACTCTGCAGAACGGGAAAGAGATACAGATAGCGTGAATTCTGTTTTCAATGTTTCGTTTCTCACTTGTTTTTGAAATAGGCAGGTCAAGAAATGGAACCTCATTGTATCCGATCAGATTGCTTATGTTTTTCTTTATCATGATGCACCGAAATTGTCCTCATTATAACCAGAATCTCATTATAACGGAGCTCGTTATAACCGACTCGTTCTGCCATAGGTTTACACGCAAAGGAAAACGGGACCGATGCGATCACCTCGTTAAAAGTGGTTCCTCGTTATAACCAAACTATTTGTAACGGGGTTTCACTGTATTGCATAATGTGTTGCCATGGCAATGACATATTTTCATTAAAAGATTGTGGATGAAACTACTTTTTCATTTTGTGAGCAATTGACCCCAAATTTGGTATGTGTGATGGCTATCAAAGGAAGATGTGCCAGACACCTTTTTCGCTGGTGTCATCTATAATGCGTTGCCATGGCAACGGCATATTTTCATTAAAAATTGTGGATCAAACTACTCTTCCATTCTTTGAGCAATTAACCCCAAATTTGGCATTATGTGTGACCGCTATCAAAGAAAGATGTACAAGACACCTTTTTCGTTAGTATTGCATAATGCGTTGCCATGGCAACAGCAAATTTTTTTAAAATCCTACAAAATGTTGTGTATCAAACTACTCTGTCGTTTTTTGAGCAATTAACCCCAAATTTGTCATGTGTGACCGCTATCAAAAGAAGATATACAAGACACCTTTTTTTGTTACCATTACATAATGTGTTGCCATGGCAACAGCATCTTTTTAACAAAATCTTACAAAATGTGGATTGAACTACTCTCAGTTTTATAGCCATTCTGTTGAAATTTGGGATATACAATTGTAACACCTTTTGTTTTGTAGTTGATGTTCGATGGCGTATTGGCGGTGTTACATTGGTAACGTTTCTCGACAGCACACAGAAGAGACCAAGAGACCAGTTCATATTATAAAGTATACAATTCCGGGCTCTTTATTTAGTCACAAGAATAATATTCCAGGCGAGGATACAAGATTCAATATTTGGTATAATAGGTGCTCCCTATCCGACGGCCATATATTGCCCCTAAAGAGGGATGGCAAGGGAGACCAACGCTTTATGTGTCTCTACCCGAAGAGGGTGAAAGAGAGAACTCTTGACCAAAGCACATGGTCACTTTTATAATACATCTATACTCGAAGGAGGGGCTTAATCTACAATATTCAAATATTCAAAATAGAGGGATTCAAATTATAACTAGAGATTGTAATTTGTCATCACTGACAAATTAAGGTGATCCGATTTTTTTTTATCAATGATTCGAGTCCTGATCGCAATAGGCATGACCATACAAGTTTCATCTGTGTTTAGAGACATTGGCCGTGTTATGTTTGCATTGTCATTTAGCAAAGGGAGTCATATCTGCCATGTTTGGTACCAAATTTTGTATACATTATAACGAAGAGACAGCAACAAGAACATATGACCTTTGACCCACCTTTGCACTCCCAAGATTGCATCTGATGAAATAGTGGTTATTTTGTGAAATGATTCTCGCGACATCGTCTATACGTGTGCAAAATGTGGGAAAGATAGGACAGGTATTCACCAAGATAGAAGATGAAACATTAATGACCTTTGACCCTAATTTACATACCCAGGATGTTGTCTGATCTAGTAGTTGTTATTTTATGCAATAATGTACGTGGCATGAACTAAACATGTGCAAAATATGGGGGTGATAGGGCGTGTTTTTCTTGAGTTATTGCAAAGAAAGTTGCAGAAAGAAATATCTCAATACATAGAAGATAAGCTTTGATTTCAACCAAGTCTTTTATCGTGATCCCGACTTCGTATGAAAAAACGAAGGGCAATTGAACGATAGCGCAAAGTCTCAGCTACTACATATTAAAATCTGGGAGAAATTCACCGAAGGGTAAGTGAGCTAGTGCTCGATAAAGACAATCATGTCAATTTTCACATTTAAAAAAAATTCCCTCCCATAGAGATAACACGTCATAACGGAGATACAAAAAGAAGTACATATGACCTTTGACCTCAATTTGCACAGACAAGATGGCATCTGAGTAAAAAGTAGTTATTTTGTGAAATGATCCTTGTAACATGGTCTTTTCGTGTGCAAAATATGGGAAGAGTAGGACATGTATTCACTAAGATACAGGATGAAACACTTATGACCTTTGACCCTAATTTCCATACCCAAGATGGCGTCTGATCAAGTAGTTGTTATTTTATGAAATAATTTACGTGACATGAACTAAACATGTGCAAAATATGAAAATGATAGAGGCCGTTTTTCTTGAGTTATTGCAAAGAAAGTTGCAGAAAGAAAGAAATATCTTAATACATCGAAGATAAGCTTGAATTTCAACCAAAATTTTTGACATGATCCAGACATCGTATGAAAAAACGAAGGGCACACTTACGGTAGCGTAAAGTCTCAGCTACAATATAGTAAAATCTGGGAGAAATTTACCGAAGGGTAAGTGAGCTAGTGCTCGATAAAGATAATCATGTCAATTTTCATTTCCAGAAAAACTGCACTCCCATAGAGATAACACGTAAACTGGTCAAATTTGACAAGATTACTTTCAATCCATTTATACGAGGTGATACCGTTATCTAATCAAAATTTTGTTATTTTATGTTTGAAAGAACATTAAATAAGCTACAACATACTGAAATCTGGGTGAAAATTGACAAAGGACTAGTGAGATACGCTCGAATAAACTTGAAATTTGATGACGTCATTTTGAAAATTTACTTTTTTTACTTTATTAAGAAATTTGATATCTTTTAATCATTTTGTCAGCATTGCCACCCCATGAAATGACATGTACAACTCATCAGCTTTCAAAATATGTAAAGAAAAGGGGGGTCACCGTCCATCCTGACGAGTAAAATCGGATTTAAAATTGGCGGTTTTTTGGCATAGTTGCACTGTATATCGCCATTGACGCGCGCGCAGAATTTCAACTTTTACGGGCCCGTATGACGTCATATTGAGTCGGATTGACTTGAAACTTGGTATAAATATTTCTTGACATTACAGACATCCGATCAAAGTGAAAAAACTGGAAATTTAAATGGCATATGAGCTGTGCGTGCGTATATGCGCGCGCGCGTACGCGTCCGTCCAATTTTTTCAATTTTTCAAAAAATGCTCCAATTGGTCTGAAACGTGTGCAAAAAAATTTTGAGCTCGATTTGAGCATACAAATATTTCAATGCGCGCGTACGCGCACGTTTTAAAGTAGAGATGAATTTTCAGAAAATGACTAGAATGAGCTTAACTTGAAATACATGTGACGTAAATTTCATTGAAAAATTCCATTCCATTAATGAGATATGATTGAGAATGTGTTTTCATATAATGACGTCATAGTGACGTCACGGTCGACTGATCACTTTGATTTTTGTTCGATTGTCGTCTTTTTGACACGATACATAAATGGTATAAGTTTGACATTCATAGACAATGCACTTTCTGAGCTAACCTCTACACAACTTTTGGGGAGAAATAAAGAAAAACTAGAGATTGTAATTTGTCATCACTGACAAATTAAGGTGATCCGATCTTTTTTTTAATCAATGATTCGAGTCCTGATACTGCAAAGTCTCAGCTACAACATATTAAAATCTGAGAGAAATTCACCGAAGCATAAGTAAGATAGTGCTCGATAAAGAGAGTCATGTCAATTTTCACATCTAAAAAATTCCCTCCCATAGAGATAACACGTCATAGCAAAGATAGAAAAAGAAGTACATATGACCTTTGACCCCACTTTCCACAGACAAGATGGCATCTGAGCAAAAAGTAGTTATTTTATGAAATGATCCCTGTAACATGGTCTTTACGTGTGCAAAATATGATAAAGATAGGACATGTATTCACCAAGATACAGGATGAAACATTTATGACCTTTGACCCTAATTTACATACCCAAGATGGCGTCTGATCAAGTAGTTGTAATTTTATGAAATAATTTTCGTGACATGAACTAAACATGTGCAAAATATGAAGGTGATAGGGGCTGTTTTTCTTGAGTTATTGCAAAGAAAGTTGCAAAAAGAAAGAAATATTTCAATACATCGAAGATAAACTTTAATTTCAACCAAGTTTTTTTACGTGATCTTGACAACGTATGAAAAAACGAAGGGCACACTCACGATAGCCCTACATCTCAGCTACAACATATTAAAACCTTAGAGAAATTCACCGAAGCATAAGTGAGCTAGTGCTCGATAAAGATAGTCATGTCAATTTTCATTTCCATAAAAATTGCACTCCCATAGAGATTACACGTAAACTGGTCAAATTTGACAAGGTTACTTTCAATCCATTTTTTCAGGTGATGTCGTCATCAAATCAAAATTGTTTGATACATTTATGAAAGAGCATTTCATAAGCTACAACATATTGAAATTTGGGTGAAAATTGACAAAGGATTAGTGAGATACGCTAGAGTAAACTTGAAATTTGATGACGTCATTTTGAAAATTTACTTTTTTTACTTTATTAAGAAATTTGATATCTTTTAATCATTTTATCAGCATAGCCAGCCCATGAAATGACATGTACAACTCATCACCTTTCAGAATATGTAAAGAAAATGGGGGGTCACCGTCCATCCTGACGAGTAAAATCCGATTTAAAATTGGCGGTTTTTTGGCATAGTTGCACTGTGTATCCCCATTGACGCACGCGCGGAATTTTGAATTTGACGGGCCCGTATGACGTCATATTGAGTCGGATCGACTTGAAACTTGGTAGAAATATTCCTTGAAATTTCGGACATCCGATCCGTGTGAAAAAATTGAAAATTTCTATTTCATATTAGCTGTGCGTGCGTATATGTGCGCGCGCGTACGCGTCCGTCCAATTTTTTCAATTTTTCAAAAAATGCTCCAAATGGTCTGAAACGTGTGCAAAAAAAATTTGAGCTGGATTGGAGCATACAAATATTTCAACGCGCGCGTACGCGCGCGTTTTGAAATAAAAATGAATTTTGAGAATATGAGTAGAATGCGCTTGACTTGAAATATATGTGACGTAAATTTCATTGAAATATTCTATTCCATTAATGAGATATGCATGAAAATGTGTTTTCATATAATGACGTCAGAGTGACGTCACGGTCGACTGATCACTATGATTTTACTTGCGCTGTCGTCTTTGCGACATGATACATATATGGTATAAGTCTGACATTGAGAGGCAATGCACTTTCTGAGCTAACCTCTGCACAACTTTTGAGGAGAAATAAAGAAGAAGAAGAAAAACAAAGAATCCGTACAGATACAGAAGGTGATCCGAGAGGATACTCGGATCACCTAATAAAACAAAGGTGTAAGTTAATGATGACCACTGTCAATCCATGGGTCACTGACACCAGTGACTCACATATTACATGATGGGGATGATGGGGGAGAAACTTAGCACTGGTAGACAATGGGGAGACAGGTTATCCAGAAATGTTTATGGGAGAGGTTAGGCTCCTAGGGAGGTAGGGTGTGTGGACTGACCACAGGATGTGATGACCAGTCGGGTTGGACAAAATTCTGGGAATAACAATGAAGGAGTTTTCCCTCATGTCTGTAGTGGTTGAAGCTCGGGTTTGTAGCAACAACACTCCTACATTTGATATACAGCTGTATTACATTACTTCCATCTTTCAAAATGAAATGTCCTCGTTTCAAGGAGGTTTATTACAGTGGGACAGGTGACCTAAAAAAAAAATCAGTTGAGAGTATTCTCCAGTGAGAAAATGAGAGAGGGGACTGGATACAAGATGCAACTTACGTTTACAAAATAATAAAACATACAGAATAATACAGCATAACTAAAGGTGTGAAAGAAAGTGGAAAGAGGTAGAAGGAAACAAAAGAACATAGAAATATCAAATTCAACATGGTGTTAACATTACTACTAAAATATCAAGAAAAATCATAGTTAAAAGGCAATGAGCACATGGGAAAAATCATGAAACATTTTCCTGTTTCAATACTGAAAGTTGTAAAACCGAGGCAGAAATCAAAGAATCGCATAAATACTGATTCAAACTATGAGGGAAAAAAATGTGTGCACAGTGAATTTAAACAACTTAACAAAAATCAGCTTCATCTGAACAATACTAAAAACTACAGTATTGAACCCATTGATCCAAAACAATTAACTCATGTGTAATAGGGTGTAACACATGAAAAGGAATAAAAAAATCAAACAAAATTGAATAATAACAAGGAAGAAAGTGATTGCGTTGATCACTCAAATTCAGCGAATAAAGAAATCAATAAAATAAACACATCTTGGTAATATAATTAGGCTCATGTTCCGGTTCAGCAGGAAATATGAAGCCAACTTGAAATAATGGAATGAAAATGCAATAATCTTGCATTCTAAGAATTATGGAATGAAAAACCTGAAACCAGGATATTGTTAGCGTAGCATAATTAAAAGAAAAACACATTCAAACAAATATTAGAAATAGGCCAATCTAGGTATGGCGATAAGGTCGTATGAATACGTGTGTGAAAAATAGAGATCTCACAGAAATGTGCAAAGCTAAAGAAAGTTTAGTAATTGGTCCACATGAGGCTGTGGATAGGCAGAAATATGTTGAAGGCATCATGTGAAATGAAATAGAGAGAGGAGGAGATTCAAAAGCTGAGGAGTCAGAGAACAGGCAGAACATAAGAAAAATCAAAGCAATAGAAAGGCAATTATTAAAACTTAAACTACATAACACTCGTATGCAATATGAGCGAGACATCGGTGGCTTAAAAGATAATCACACATGAAATTATAGCAAACAAATACAATATGTCAAGGCATTAATCGGTAGGAACTACACTTGTCCATAAACATAAGTCATGACCTGCTTTAACTGTCTGATGGTCATGAAAAAATATATACAAAGGAATGGCATTAGAAGGCAATACCTCCTTAATTTGCATTCAGAAGTCAGACAACAGAAACATAAGTGAACATAAGACAAATGACGCAATAAACTTCAAGATAGCAACAATCCGTCATTAAGGTTGTCTGAAAATCAAGTTTGCCAAGGCCTAGCGAGAGAAAGAGGTGAAGTCGGACGAGATGGGGTTACCATAGTAATTGGGAGGGTGTACAATCCGGCCGCTTCGAGTGCGGTTCGGAGGATCATGGTTACGTGCATGGGCATCATGGGATGGTGAGGGAGGAGGGGGAGGCGCGTTGGGGTGACTGGGAGGGGACGTAACAGGTGGGACAGGTGGGGAGGGGGGTGGTACAAGCCATATATTAGTAGAGAGTGATGGTGGGGGTACTGGTGGGGGGAGGACATCGAGGGAAGGTGGTGGACTTGTCGGGGATGACAGAGGCAGGGAAGTGTCGAGATAGGGCTTTAGCCGATTGTAGTGAATTACTTTCGGCTGTGAAGAAGGGGAGGATGGGTCAATGAGATGGTATTGAATACCTTTTTCATCTCGTTTAGTGACACGATACGGGCCTTTCCACTGTGGGGCCAGCTTATCACGTGACACAGTAGGGTCATTTATCCAAACTACATCATTGACATTGTATGGGACAAAGCGTGTATGTCGATCATAATGGTACTTTGGGGTCTCATGAGCACGATCGGCCTTGGTGGCCGTCTGTGTGAAAGCAAAATCAAGGCGACTGAGTAAATCAGCAGCATAATCACCAGCAGAGGAGGATGGGAGGGTGGGGTTAGAGGCAGTAAGGAGGAAGAGGGGAAGGCGGGCTTCGCGACCGTGTACAAGGAAAAATGGGGTGTATCCTGTAGAGGAGTGAGGTGTTGTGTTATAGGACAACTCAACCTGGCCGAGAATCCGGTCCCATTCACAGCCAGCTTGAGTTAAACGCTTACCGAGGACTCGTTTGAGGGTGCGGTTGAAGCGTTCCACCAAACCATTTGATGAGGGATGATATGGGGTCGTTCTTGTTTCGGTGATCCCCATCTCTACACACAATGTCTGAACCAACTGGGCCTCAAATTGGCGTCCCTGGTCTGTGTGGATCGATTCTGGGATACCATGCTGACGCACATACCTGTCAAAAAGACATGTGGCAACAGTGGTAGCCTTCTGGTCGGGCAGAGGGAAGAGATTTACATATTTCGTGAAATAGTCCATTACAACAAGAACATAGCGGTTGCCTTGTGAGGTGAGGGGTAATTCGGTCAGGTCAGCGGCAATGCGTTCAAAGGGACGAGAAGAGGTAATGGGTTGAAGGGGGGCACGGAGAGCGGGAATGGGATTGCGACGTGCTTGGCACGGGGCACAGCGGAGACAAAAATCTGTAATGTCTCGGCGCATAGACTGCCAATAGCAAACCTTGTCAGCTTTCTGGATAGCTTTAGCAGCACCAAAATGTCCAGAAAATGGGGAACCATGCAAAATAGCCAATACATTAGGAACGAGAGAATGCGGTATGACAACCTGACGATCGAGGGAACCATTTGAAGCACGTCTTAATCTACAAAGCAAGCCATCATGGAGCTCTAGGCGATCACGTTCTGAGTGAAATTTGCGAAGAGCAGACTCATAACGAGGGATAGATGATTTGTGGGGAAATTTTCCAGATCTAACCCAGGACCGAACTTCACGAATGATGGGGTCCTGGTGTTGTGCTTGATGTAATCTGAAACCTTCATTAACTAACAAGAAACAGAGGTCATTACTGTCTTCCGGGGTATGGAAATCTGGGTCATGAGTATCACAGGGAGACACAGGTGAAAAAGGAGGTTGGGGCGGTGGAGTAGGAGGGGGGGCTGGGGGATGAGGAGGAGGAGGTGGAACTGGAGGAGGAAGAGGTGGAGGTGGCGGAGGATGAAGTGGAGGAGGTGGTGGAGGTGGTGGAGGATGACGTGGAGGGGATGGTGGATGAAGAGAACACACAGACTCACTAGGTGGTTCAGTGGGGATTCGGGAGAGGGCATCAGCATTAGCATGCTTGGCTCCATCGCGATGTTCAATGACCCAATCGAGGGGGTCGAGTTCAAGCGCCCAGCGACTTCGACGTCCAGTCGTCTCAAGGGAGACGGGTAATTTGCGGAGGCTGACAAGAGGCTTATGATCTGTGACGATAATGAACTGATTATCTGAAAGATAATGCCTGAAATGATGCACTGCCCAGACAATGGCCCAAAGCTCTCTATCATACGTAGACCAATTTCGTTCAGCTTTGCTAAGCGCTCGGCTAGCATAGGCGATAACTCGCTCCTTACCATCAGTGAATCGTGTCAGAACAGCACCTACAGCAGAATTCGATGCATCAGTATGCAGAGTGAAAGGTTGAGAAAAAGTAGGGAAAGCCATGAGAGGGGGTGATATGAGGATATTACGCAATGTGTTAAATGCATTCTCACACTCATTAGACCAAACAAAGGGCACACCTTTATTAGATGGTTCAGGGGTCGGGCGATTTTTGCAAAATTTTGCACAAATCGGCGGTAGTAGCTGCTCAAACCGAGAAACGCACGAACATCTGTCACGGTGCGCAGGGTCGGCCAGTCTCTTACCTTCTCGATGTTGGACGGATCAGGTAAGACACCATCTGGTGAGATGACATGACCGAGGAATGTAACCTGTTGTTGAAAAAAGTTACACTTTTCTGGGCGCAGTTTCAGACCTGCTGATCGGAGACGGGCGAACACTTCGCGCAAGCGCTGCAGTTTTTCATCAAACGTTTTGCCAAAGACAATTACGTCGTCAAGGTACACAAGAACCGAATCAAGGTGCAGTCCACGTAGAACAAGCTGCATCAGCCGCTGAAAGGTAGAGGGAGCATTACGTAATCCCATGGGCATGACTTTGAACTGAAACAAATCAGTACCAGTAGTGAAAGCAGTCTTGGGACTGTCGTTGGGATGCATTCCTACCTGCCAGTATCCACTAGAGAGATCCATAGTGCTAAAATAGCAGTTGCCAGCAAGCGCATCAATTGTGTCATCGATGCGGGGAAGGGGATGGGAATCTGGGCGTGTCACCTTATTGAGTTTACGATAATCAACACAAAACCGATAGCCACCGGTTTTCTTCTTTACCATAACAATCGGTGAACTCCAGGGGCTTGAACTAGGTTCAATGACATCTGCTTCCAACAGGCGATCGCATTGCTCTTTTATTTCCTGCCTGATTTGGGGAGAAGCCCGATATGCACGTTGGCGAATTGGGTTTGTGTCGGGTGTGGGGATTTCATGTTGGACCAAATCTGTACGACCATAATCATCAGCAGTGTGACTGAAAATATCAGCATACTCAGTTAGCAAATCCTGAACTTTAGCCTGTTGAGATGGTGACAGAGAAGTCGATGACAGATCAAAAGACAAGGTGTCTGAAGGGAGAGGAGTGGTAGGGGAAGAGGGGGAGGGGGCAGCAACAGCACAGTAGCCTTCACCTTGTCGGCCTATGACAGAATGAAATTCACCCAAAATCATACCAGAGTACAACGTAACATCACCTGTGGTTGGATTGCTAATCCGCACTGGGATTGTACCTTCATGCACAGAAGCTAACGTACATGCTACGACAATGGGAGTATCTGTAGATGGTTCGAGAACGCCATCATAGCCGCCAGGGAGGATAGAGAGTGGTGCATCAGCGAGAGACAGTGGTATTGTCATTTCACTCCATGCAGGCACAATCTGTTCTTCAACAACAGCATTACACACCAGTGGTGTGAACTCATGTGGGTGCATGAGAGGGATAGTGGCATTGTCAATAATGAGGACACCTGAAGTGAAGTCAAGCTGTGTCTGATAGTGAAGCAAGAAATCCCAGCCAATGATTAAGGGGGGATCAATGTCACGGGCCACTTGAAATGGAAATGTGAAGCAATGAGAGGTCGTAGAAAAATTCACATTAATTGTACCTAATGTGTCAAGGGGGTCACCAGATATAGAATTTACCTTAAGAGGTAATGAATGGAAAGGGCGTGTATACAAACTAGGAATGACTGAACGCAGTTGATCACTAACTAGAGAGACAGATGTACCAGTATCTATAAGAGCAGGAATTTTCATGTTGTCAATTCTGACCAAGATACGAGGGAGGCAATCGGAGCAAAGGGAATCAGAGGGTCTATCAGGAGAGACGGATGCTGGTAGTCGACCCGCAGTACCAGCTAATACCTGTTTCCTGGCTGAGAAAAGGCATGCTGAGATCCATGGGGGCCGCCATTTTGATTGTCTGCAAATGAAACATGGCGAGAGGAAGTGGGGGTGCGGTAGTCATGGGAACGATACGGGGAGTGAGATGGAGGGGGGCGAGCGGGACTATCAGTCCTGTATCGCATGTAATCTCGGCGTGAAAATCGCACGTCAGGTCCACCATAACTGGAAGACCGATCAGGAGAACGATATTCCCGACGGGAATACTGCCGTGAATTGTTAGGATGATATGGGGATGGGGAGCGAGTACGTGGATGGTGACAATAGGAGGATGAAGGGGGATATCGAATTGGTGAGTCAGAACGGGAGTACGGGGAAGGGGAACGATATGATGTATCCTGCCTGCGAGATGTAGATGAATGGGAGGGGTGTGCACGTGACAATGAGCGAGAGTATGGGGAGGGGGAACGATGTCGAGCGGCTGTATTGGGAGGGTGGTCGTGGTGCGAACGACTGTTGACAGTTTTTGCCAAATCACCTACTTGAACCTGAAGTTGAGCAAGTGACTGAACTACTGTGTTCAAAACATCTGCAGAGGGGGCAGCAACAGCAGCCACAACTGGGGATTGGGGGCGGTTACGGGGAAAGGGGAGACAAAGTGCATCATCCGCTCTTTGGATTTGATGAGCGATGCGGAGTGCATCATCGAGAGTTGCAGCGCCATGCTCATGGCATTTTCGCTGCAACTCCGCATCCAATCCTGCCAAAAATCGACAGAAAACTTCGTCGTCCCTCGCCTTTTCGTCAAAATTAGGGAAAGCAAGGGATGTTAATCTGGTGAGGTCTGCAACATAAACCTCAAGGGGTTCATTTTGGGCGCGGGGTCGGGCGTTCAACATTCGCTGGAATGTTGAAATTTCTGTCGTTTTAGAGAACACTTTGGACAAATGTGTCTTGCATTTTGGAAAATTACACTTGTCAGCAGCTGGCAAGGAATCCCAGACAGTGAAGGCAGAGCCTTCCAAGCGGGAGGGGAGGATTTTGGCCAGATCAATCTGACTACTGCCTGGCCATGCTTCTGCTGCTACTTCTAATCTCCTACACCACAGGGAGAAATCTTCTCTCCCATCGCCGCTGAAAGGAGGAGGGAGATCAATGCGGATGAGGGGTTGGCAGGAGGAAGGAGACGTAGATGTGGTAGGAGTGGGTTGTTCAGTAGCCATTGTTAGAAGTTAAAAGGTTTAACCAAGTCAAGATTGAGAAAGAACCAACTTAAAAACCAACTTACTAGTATTGATTACACAGGAGAGAGTGAGAGAGAGAGAGAGAGAGAAGACAGAAGAAAAAGGGATGAAGAGAACAAAAATATGCAGATGTGAATAAATCACCCTATGCAAACATAAAAAGGAAAAAAATCAGCAAACAAACTTGTGCTCAATCAAGCATAAACTGACATACAAAACTAGCAATGTATCATGAACCATAATCAATGTAAGAAAAACAAGTAATGTCATCAACAAACAAACACACGTCACACAATTACAATTAAATACGTATATCAACATGTGCATAAAATGAAAGCAAAAAAATTGTTAAAACAACGGAGTATAATGAAGCTATGTACCAATACTCACAACATCAAAAACAAATCTCATAAAAAGAAGACAGGATTAAGACAAAAGAAAAAAAACTATTTGCAAGGGAGTCTGTCTGAATTAAGTAATTAATGTTCAGTGAAAGAGAAAAAATAATATGAATAACAAGAACTCATCCAGATCCCTCGTAGATGACCGATAGCTCTGTACAGTCCATGTATGACGTCACTGGTTGATGACGACTGAACAGGAGACACAGCCAGGTACAGCGCAGGTAGACTCCCGGTAACATTAAACAGCATTCACAGCACAAGTCAGCGATGAAAATAGATCCAGAATGAAGAACAGCTCAGCACTGTAAAACAGCAAAGGTTGGTTCTCCAGCAGTGGTGAACAGCTTTATCAAAACACGAAACAATCCAGGAGGCGATGATGTCGCGATGATGATATCACAACAGGATACAATCGGCTGAGGAGCACAATATCACGTTGCTTGGAGTATAAAACTTGTATCAATCCACTGCTCCAAAATCCACGAAAGTGATGATGAATATAATAGTTAACTCTGCAGAAGTGATAGTTCACAGCTGTTCACTGTGTGAAACTGCAATCTCACAGTGGAAAAAAAAAAATATATATATATATATATATATTGTGTCTGCAGGAGCCTTATACTGCACAAAGGCTCGAATTCAGTTCCACAGAAGAGATAGGTCGCTGTCTCAAGATGATCCAGTCGAAGGAAACAAATAATATAAAACAGTCCAAAACAGGAACGTCCAGAGCGATATAATACAGATGGATCCGATAATCCCACCGCTGCCACCAGAATGTAACACCTTTTGTTTTAGCGTTGATGTTCGATGGCGTATTGGCGGTGTTACATTGGTAACGTTTCTCGACAGCACACAGAAGAGACCAAGAGACCAGTTCATATTATAAAGTATACAATTCCGGGCTCTTTATTTAGTCACAAGAATAATATTCCAGGCGAGGATACAAGATTCAATATTTGGTATAATAGGTGCTCCCTATCCGACGGCCATATATTACCCCTAAAGAGGGATGGCAAGGGAGACCAACGCTTTATGTGTCTCTACCCGAAGAGGGTGAAAGAGAGAACTCTTGACCAAAGCACATGGTCACTTTTATAATACATCTATACTCGAAGGAGGGGCTTAATCTACAATATTCAAATATTCAAAATAGAGGGATTCAAATTATAATAAAACAAAGGTGTAAGTTAATGATGACCACTGTCAATCCATGGGTCACTGACACCAGTGACTCACATATTACATGATGGGGATGATGGGGGAGAAACTTAGCACTGGTAGACAATGGGGAGACAGGTTATCCAGAAATGTTTATGGGAGAGGTTAGGCTCCTAGGGAGGTAGGGTGTGTGGACTGACCACAGGATGTGATGACCAGTCGGGTTGGACAAAATTCTGGGAATAACAATGAAGGAGTTTTCCCTCATGTCTGTAGTGGTTGAAGCTCCGGTTTGTAGCAACAACACTCCTACATTTGATATACAGCTGTATTACACAATCATTGTGATGTGTAATTGTGCAGGACGCCTTTTTTGTTTGTGAAACAATCTGTAGCCGTGGCAACAGCAGTTTTTATGCCTTCGCCACGGAGTGGTGCCGGAGGCATGTTTTCTGGTTGTCCGTCCTTCCGTCCGTCCTTCCGTCCGTCCGTAATGAATTTTGTGGACAGCGTAACTAAAAACCTTTTGAGGTATCGTAATGAAACTTGGCATGTATGTGTATTAGGTGGTGAAGTTGTGCCTATCAACTTTTGGGTGCACATGCTCAAGGTCCAAGGTCAAAAGGTCAAGGTCAAATACATAAAATTTCACTATTTCTACCATATCTATGCAATGCCTGAAGATATTTTCTTGAAACGTAGTGTATTACATGTATTACCCAATTAGGATTCTCTGGTGAAAGTTTGGGGTCATGAGGTCAAAGGTCAAAAGGTCAAGTAAAAATATTATAACTTCACTTTTTTCTCCGTACCTTGGAAATTGTTCAAGGTATCTTCATGGAACATAGTATATATACATGTACTGACTGGCAATGATTATCTAGAGAATTTAGGGTTCATATAGTCAAAGGTCAGGGGTCAAAGGTCAAGGGCTACACTTCAAAATTTTACTATTTCCCTCATGTTTATGCAATGCCAGCAGGATTATTTTTTTACACTTGGTGTATGTATAACCTAATAGAGATTCTCTGAAAAGTTTTTGATTTTGTTTTTGTTTTGTTTTTTGCCTCAAAGGTCAAAAGGTCAAAGATCAAGTGAAAGTGCTGAACTAACTTTTTCCTCCATATCTCGGAAGTGGCTCAAGTTATCTTTAAACTTACTACATATTTATGCATGTTCTGCCTGACAGTGATTATCTTATGAATTTTAGGGTCAAAGGCCAGATGAAAATGGTAACAATTTACTCTTCAATACAGAAATTACACTTTTTCTCCATACCGTGAAAATTACTCAATGCATAAACGTATGAATGGGTCAAAGTCAAGTTAAAGTCCTTAAATCTTCAAATACATGCTCTCCTATTCATCCAATTAAACCTAGGTCAAGGAAGGTGAACATTCAACACATTTGTGACAAACTTGTCATTTTAATATTTTGCCAATTTTGTGAAAATGTAATCACACATTGTCCACATGTACTATCTAGACCTATTAGGAGAATCATGCATTATGGCAAAGGCATACCAGTCGCCATAGCGACATTTCTAGTTTATATCAATCATACAAAAATATGTGAATTGACTTAACTCCCTGAGATTTTTAGTACATTTGACTTGAATTTTGGTGCATGTGACCACTACACTGTGTAGATGTGCAGAACACATCTTCTGTTGATGTTGAACAATGTATTGCCATGGTAACAGCATTTTTCACTAAAAAGAATACCAAAATATTGTGGATTCAGCTAACTCCCTTAGTCTTTCAGGATATAGCTTAAAATTTGGCACATGTGACTGCTATGGTATGTAGATGTTCAAACTTAATCTTTCATCATTGTTGAACAATGTGTTGCCATGGTAACAGCGTATTTTGAATGAAAATTTATACAGAAATATTGTGGACTCGGCTTGATCTATAGGTGTAGTTATGCAAGACACTCTTTGTATACAGTTTGTACCTGATGTGTTGCCATGGTAACTGCATATTTTCTTCAAATCTTGTGGAGTGAACTACTTCCACATTAATTTTGTGAAGCAGTCAAACTCACCAGGTACTCACAAGGTACTACGTGGACACATATGTATACGCGTAGACAAACAGACAGACAGGTGGCACGCATAACCTTTTATCAAACTGAGGTTCAATTCTTTTTCATAGGAATCTGGGCTGTGGGAGCAGAGGTATTAATTACCTTTAGCAGGACTTTTTTTCATGGTGGCCCGATGGGGTCACCAGAATTATCAATTTCAAATTTTTGGTGGCCCGAAAAAAAAACAATAAAAAAATTAAAAGTCCTGTTTTTTTTTTAATGAGTCAAATATTCAAGTTTTATCCTAGTAAGAATTGGAAGCTGGACATATCTACTCATAAATAAACCTCAACAAACTCGCAACACTCACTCTCAGGCACTCAATCAGTCCTTTTCATCCATCCTTTAAACAAATTTAACTGCTGAATGGTGAAGACTAAGTATAAATATTCATTGACAAGCACATGGGTTGCAATATCTAAACATAAATAAATGACATCAGATTACATGCAAATAATCAAAAAGCTAGAAGAACATATTTCTATTTCTCAAAATACAAGAGACAAACTTACTTTTATGTCCTTTTGAAGGTTTCAAAACTGACAATATGAATATCTGATAGCCACTTTAGGTATTTCAGGAAGGCAGAGTACTTCCTAAAGTCAAACTGAAGTTTAAACTGTAAGTCAAACGATCAACTAGCCTAAGCCTAAGGCTAAGGAAGATATGTCATAGTAGAGACACTGAATACTATAGGTTTTCCCGGTCAATTTCATACTTCTGTCATTCAAGTTCCTATTCCGAGCATTCGATTTCACGCATTCCACGCTCGCAGCACTGAATCAGCAATCAAATTCAAAATCCGGTCATTCGAATTCACTATCCGAGCATTCAAATTCACAGTCGGAGCATTCAAATTCACTATCGGAACATGCAAATTCACTATCGGAACATTCAAATTCACTATCGGAGCATTCAAATTTAAGAGAGGAGCACGCATTTCATCAAAGAGCACTCAAATTCATGTCAAGCTGGCGACGGAATCTTGTCGGTCATTTAAATTCATGAATAGGCAACCATGTTCCAAATAACTGCATTCAATTTGAAAGAAGTCCTGAATTTAGTTAGTTATGCGTGTATGCATTTGTTTCTCATTTGGCTTTGAATATATTGGGATTTATGATGATTATTTATTTTGCAGTAGAGAGCCACCTGTTCATTGACAATTTTGAACTCGTGCTTAGCAGAAAGGAATATACAGGCACATATCCCTCAGACTGGACATGAAATGGAGGTCCCATGTGTGAGAGAGTCACAACTCATAAGCGTAAAAGATCCCACTTCATTTATTCATCGCAAAGAGCAGAACATCCAACTGGACCCCATATGGAAGACCAGCTATTGCAAGCTGAATATGGGTTATCCAGCCATCTTCTTTGATGGAAAATGAAACAAACAAACAAACACTAGGCTCTGTATAGGCCTACAGACGAGTATAATACCGAGGGTTGATTGACACTTTCGAGGAAGGAATAAAAACAATTTTGACTATATTGAAACTGATACATGAACATTTTATACGTCTTGTTTGTTGTGTATTGCCGTCTTATTGATTTACTGTTGCGGGAATATGTCAGATCATTGTGTGTCAGTTTGTCTTTAAATTGATGAATTGCCATCCTGTGGTTGGTGTTGGGGCGTTGTCAGCATGCAGTATCATCAAGAAATATTATGATTAAATTGTCGTTGTGTTGTTTGGACGCACTGACTGCACATTGCAATTTGAAATTTATTGAGATGAAAAACAAAGAATAGGCTTACATGAACAGGGAACAATGTAGAACCTGTAAACAATCATAATTACACTATATGCAAGCCTTCATTGGTTGTGTTGGCCCTTTTTCCTTTCTTAAAAGTCTACTCCATTTTCCTCGTTAAATTGATGCACGAAGTAGGAACTTGATCGCCTAAAAATGAATGTGAACGCTCCAAACAAGCTCATTGGGACTATCACATGACTATCGCATGAATTTGAATGCACGAGTAGGAAAGTCGGTGCTCGCATTTTGAAATTGAATGCCCAATCGTGAATTTGATTTCACGAAAGCGAAATAGAACGCCCATAAATGAAATTGATCGCTCGGATTCTGAATTTGAATGCCCAAATATTTTCGTGTGCGTGCGCTGTGTAAATTTGAATGCACATTAATGAATTTGAAGTGACAAAAGTATGAAATTGACCGGGAAAACCTATATTAATTTATGCATGCATTTATGCATTTCCAGCGCAAAAAGTTACGAATTTATTGACATACTTTTCAAAAAATTTTGGTGGCCCGAGGCGGGCCACCAAATTTGCCCTTTTTGGAAATTTGGTGGCCCGACTTTCATTTTTGGTGGCCCCAGGCCACCGTTAGTGTCAAGCCCTGCCTTTAGTGATACTTCTTGTTCAATTTGATTTCATCAGCATGCAATTTTATAAGTTTCTCAAATAAACGTGTAAAGAGGGCGTTCAAATTAAAAATGCACGTGCAACGCATTCAAATTCGCATTAGCACAGCCATGGAGAATGTCAAGGAATTCAAATTCATGATAAGGCAAACATTTATAACATATGGGCAGTGATTTTTGTTGTTGCTTACATTCTTTGAGTTACTCATCTGTTTTAATATTCAAATTTAATGTAGCTCAGAATGGCACTTTTGCCTCATAATATAACTAATAGCTCATATTTAAACTCACTTTCAAACACATACATGTATTCCTACATTTACATTAATACATGACTTTAGCCACTGCTAGAGTATAGGGTATGCATGAATATCTCGAATATGGACAGAATTTGTGGTCAAGCATTTGACAACCAGCAAGATCACTGGCGATATAACCCTGTGATGAAGCACGTCCATATACGGCTGATCCAATTGTGGCAATTTATGATATGGACACAGGGAAGTAATGAATGGAATGAAAAATATACTTAATATGGTTTGGACATAATGATATTCTGGAATATGGCCGTTCCTTAAATGTTACATCCATACTGTTAGGGATAAATTGAAAGTAGAAGAAAGATCAACATCAAAGGAATACATACAATACAATTAAGATTAACTTATTAAATGAAACTTTGAAATGAAAAATTAATGAAGTTGTATCATTCAATATATTACAGAGAAAAAAAAAACCATAGAATCACATAAAAAGTTGTTTACGTCGATTGAATTGGAATGTGTAAAGTGCAAAGTTGTGTTTATTTGTTTGTTTTTTTTTCAATTCAATTTATTTTCATATTTATTTTCATAGTGAATCATAATATCCGGCTTGGATGCACAGTAAATTAATGTAAGCATGTAAAACATAGCGGTCAATCATCGTACGTTTGGTTCTATGTATAATGCTACAGAAATATGATGAAACCTACTTAAAAGCGAGCTTGTTAAGCGTAGGTCCCAAATTCTGAACAGAGTGTAAAGATGAGGAGCACGGATGCAACGTAGGACCAAAATAAAGAAAAACAAAAATGAAAGGCAAAATTACCTGGGGCACTAACAGAACCTTCTCAATACAAATAGTGATATACAGACCACCACATTCTGCAGATGTAAGAACAGTTGATATAGCAATGTTGACAATAGTGTAATAATATGATTTGAATAATGGTGAAAAGAGAACAACTCGACATGCGAGTCCTCGGAAGAGATACGGGAAACCTAAAGAGTGAACATACAAGTACTAACGTTCAAAGAAAAATTAGAATTAGAATTAGAATTACCAGCCAGTATAGCACTGAGGGGAGTACAACAACAAGCCAGCTGTTTACGCGTTCCGAGACTGCTGAGACTGCATTAACGCAGTCTAAAAGGGCTACTGGTGTGAAGAGAGCGCAAACAGAGAGGCTTAACTGATTTGAATGACAACAACCAACACAGCAGGAAAAGGCACATAAACAAGATAGAAGGAAATTTCAATGGACTTACGCAATGTAATTATTCAATAAATTCTGTCTTAATTTGTATTTGAAGGTCGACAAAGACAAACAACCTGCGAGTTCTATGGGGAGATCGTTCCAGTATTTCGGCCCTGTATACATAATTGTTTTTTTCGCGAAAATGGTTCGGGTACATGGTAGGGGATAATCGTCACGTTGGCGGGTGGGATAGTTATGAATAGAATAATTTCTTTTAAACATATGCAAAAAAAATATCAGGAAGATCATTTTTGGATAATTTATACATGAATATCCCTAAATTGTAATAAAACAAATCTGACAATTTCAAAATTCTATTCTTATGGAAAAATTCATCTGTATGAGATAAATACCCAGTCTTATTAATTATTCTAATAGCGGGCTTTTGTAAAAGAAAGAGCGAGTCAAGCAAAGATTGGGACGTGTTACCCCATGCCAGTATTACGTAGTTGAGGTAAGGGGAAATCATAGTTGAGTATATAATTTGCAATATATTGGTGGGGAAATAATCTTTTAGTTTATTTAGAATTCCTGCATTCCTAGATAAAACTTTGGTTAAAAAGTTGATGTGAGACTTCCAAGATAAATCACTATCAATATACAGTCCTAAAAACTTAATACTATCAACCTTCGTTAAATTAATGCCATTAATTTGGACATGACCAGGAATAAGTTGCAAAGAGTTACTGAACAGCATATAATATGTTTTATCAATGTTTAGTGATAACTTGTTGGCATGAATCCAGGACTGAACAAGTTTCAGTTCGTTGTTTAACATATGAATAAGCGTATTAGAATTATGATGTGAAAGAAATACATTTGTGTCATCTGCAAAGCCTATAAAAGAAAGAATCTCTGATGAATTTTGGAGGTCATTTATGTACAAGATGAATAATAGCAGGCCGAGTAGGGAACCCTGGGGGACACCACATGTAATTGATTTCATTGAGGACTCATGACCATTAAAATAAACATACTGCTTTCTATGAGTAAGATAATCTCTAAACCATTCTAAAGCCGTCCCGCGAATGCCTTAACTTATAAAGGGGAATATCATGGTCTATCGTGTCAAAAGCCTTCGAGAAATCAATAAAAACACCGATGGTGTGTGAAGCATCGTCAAGAGCATGTGCCACTTTATCAATAAAAGCCAATAAAGCGTGGGTAGTGCTGTGTTGCTTTCTGAAACCGAACTGAAAATTCGAAAGAATATTACAATTAACAAGGAATCTAAGAGTTCTTTTATGGACAAGCTTTTCCAAAATTTTTGAAATTGAAGTTAAAAGAGATATCGGGCGATAATTATTAACATGTTCTTTAGAACCCTTTTTGTATATAGGAACAACTCTAGCGACTTTCATCTTATCAGGAAATTTTCCGCTTGATAAAGATTGATTGAAAATATAAACAAGAGGAGAAACTATTTCATTTATCACATTTTTTAATAGAAAAATTGAAATACCATCATCACCTGTACTTTTTTAATTATTCATTTTACGAACAACTTCTTTAATTTCATCATCAACAATAGGAACGAAAAAGAAAGTCAGTGCGTTCCTTTCCCCGAAGAACGAATGAAAAGGTGTCCGTGAATGCGGTATTTTGCTGGCAAGATCTGGCCCGAGGTTAACAAAGAAGTCGTTAAATACATCCGCCATCGCCCCTGGTTCATCTACTAAACAACGGTCTTTAAAAATGGAATTTGGGGAATTTTTATCTACGGTGGAGTTTAAAGCTGTGTTAATCACCTTCCACGTACCCTTTATATCGAACTTACATTTGTCAAACTGATTGGAGAAATACTGTTGCTTAGCTGTACGTAGAGTAGATGTAAGCGTATTTCGATAACGAATATAAACAGATTTGTTTGAAGCATTTGGGGATTTACGGTATCTACAATATAATCTATTTTTCTTATTGATAGACTTAAGGAGAGATCTCGTGATCCATGGTTGTCTTGGTATTTTCTTATAATTAGATCTAGATCGTTTTATTAATGGTACATAACTATTACAATTTGTTGTTAAAATATTCATAAAAATGTCAAAAGACGCATTTATATTTCCAGAACTGTAAATAGGAGACCAGTCAACTGACCTCAATCCCTCCCTAAGTCTATTTAGATTACATTCAGACATATCACAAAAACCAGAGTTATGAGTTGGTGTTCTTCTCGTGAAGAACTGGGAAACAAGTGCGAATACTAGATCTGAAACAACAATACCAGGTGTAACATCAAAAGATAAATTATTAATGAATATATTATCAATGAGAGAAGAAGTAGCATCAGATATACGAGTAGGTTTTCTTATAAGGGGAATGTAAGATTTTGACAACATATAAGGTTGAGGAAATCTTGGCAGATTGGAGTATCATTGCAATTAAAAAGATTTATATTAAAGTCACCCATTATAATACATGTCTTATTGGCAAAATATTTGTCAGAAAGAAGTCCGTGAACTAACTCAATAAATTCAGAAGGGTTGGAATGAGGTGGCCTGTAAATTTCCCCAAAAATAATGTTACCGTTGTGTGGAGTTATAACCTCAATGAAAATACTCTCAAAACATTCTGAAATGATACAATATTCATGTAGCAACTGACAATTTAAAGTTCGTTTGACATAGAAACCTACTCCACCACCTCTCTTCCTATTCCTGTTATTGGTAAGTAATTTAAAACTACTGATTTTGAATTGGGAGGAAGGTGACGTCTCCTTTAGCCATGTTTCACTGAGACCAATAATAGTATGTGTGAATTGCAACTCGTTAACAAGTAAAAGTAATTGGTCAAAATTTTTGTTTAAACTCCTAATATTAATATGTGAAACAAGATCTTTAGAATTTGAATTAGATAAGGTGATGATATCTTTTTCCAAATGATAATAAGAGGATACATTTTGAGCAGAAACATCATTAGTATCTAAGTCAAGCTTTAATTCTTGAGTTTCTGTATTTAAAGATGAGACAAAGTCGGTGCTGTCACCTTCTTCACAGTCAGAACAGTTTAAAGAAAAATTCAATGCAGCTGGCTGGTAATCACATACTTCGTTATTCATTGTGGGAGGAAGATTTATGTTAATTTGTTCAGCCATTTTTGAAAATAGGCAAACACAAGTTACATAATGACTTGTTTACTAGGAATGCATGCTCATGACTTTGGTTGCCATATGTCTCTTGGAAGCAGTGCTCGAAAATAACATTCCACCGATGAACAGTAACAAAACTACTAACATTCACATGAGATAAGGAAGGAAGAAGTGATGGTGATAAGAATGCAGTGTAACTTGCTGGACTATGTACAAGGAACAAGTACACAATATCAAAGGATGAGCAGTAGGTGTTGGAAAATTCCATGGAGCAAACAAAAAGCAAAAAAGCACTGCGGGCAATCTGCGTCACTAAGACGAAGTAGCGACCTTAAAAACATTAAACAAATTTAAGCGTGAAATTCCCGGGTATCAATGTTACGACACACCGAACTACAGTGGTTTTTCTGGATATTATATGAGTTGATAGGGACTTGAAGCATGTTCAAGAAACAGAATTCAGTTTGCGTATATATGTGAACAATAATTTGTAATCAAATAGTTTACAAATCAGAGACACCAGCAGTGTGTTATATACACTTGCAGACATGTGGTTTTTTGTAAACGAGCCGGAGCACTTAACACATAGAGTATTATGGCAGTTATTGATTGTCGAACCAGAAATGCATTGAGAAATAACAATAAATTGTGACACATTCAAGGAAGAAAGTATATCCAAAATCACGTAAAACAGGAATTGCTCTAATTTCGAGCACATAAATGCACATGAGAACACAATCAAGATCAGACTCCGAACGTCCATATCTTGGACACGTTCCCGGGATGTTACAGCCACATACCCTACCCCCCCCCCCCCCCATCTTTGGGTCCAGACAGGTGCTAAACACAAGATTGCTAACAATTGAAAAATTTAGGTACATTAAAGTGGAGTATAGCAAAAAAAAGTACAGTGTACTATCGGAGAGGAAATACCGTAAAGTTCCGTGTATAAGACGCACCCGTGTATAAGACGCACCCCTACTTTCGGACCTAAAATTTAAAAAAAAAAAAAAACACGAAAATTTCCACACAAATATTGCGAGTGTCATACATATTATTTCAGCTCAAAATTTCCCTGGAATGCAGCATGTATTTGCTCTATTTTTCGTTTTCTTTTATATTTTCTTTTAACGGTATTCATCGGACATCGGCAAAATATGGAAGACGCAAAATGCGAGACTTGTCTCCGTACTACCCGTACTCACTTGCTATTGTTTCGCCTTTCAATCGTGGTACATGTGTCATGCATATCGTACTCATGAGTGTACAGTACGATCTTTGCTGTCATACGAGCAGCAGAGGGTGTCTCGCATATTGACGCATGTCAGACTGGAAGGTTCATGATGAAAAATAAGAAAAACATCAACAAGTGTAGCAGAGGGATCATACGGCAAGACGTACGGTGCGTACGGTAATTACACTCATGCACTGTTACCAGTAACATGTGTGTCTCGTGTACCATGCTTGTATGCACAGTGCTAGCCTTTTGCAAAAGGCAGCTCGCTATAATTTCAGCACACGCACACAGAGAGCAATGGACTTGCACACACAGCGCACAACGGGCAAGCGCGCTTCGATCCGATCGCTGTGTGCACGCGAGTCCATTGCAGGAGCCTCTCTGCAGCTGCTGCCTTTGCCAAAGACTTGCTAGCTAGCTAGCTAGCTACAGTGTAGCTATGCTATCCTAGCTGGCCTCGTGAAATGAAGAGCAAACGAACGACATGGATATGCATGCATGCTTCACACATCGTTCATATTTACGGTGACATAGTGTCGATCCTACTCCGTATTTTACAGCTTTTGTCTATGGCCATATTGATACTAGTACATTGATAAGTTTTACGGTATCGGTAATTTAGTAATGATACCTGTACATCGCGTATTCCAGCTGCTAGGTTGGCTGTTGGTAGCTTGGTAGACTGACATCGGTAGCATACAGCAGTGCTGTTACAGCGTTGTCTGTGGCCAGATTGATACATCGTTACTGCACAAGGCCGATGTAAGTTTATCTCGTATTTGCAGCTTTTGTGTATGTCCAGATTGAAAGATCGCTCATTTATCCGTAAGTTTTAGTGATTGCTTACCTTCCAAACGTCAATGGGCATACATGGCCCCAATTTGGCCTCATAAAATTGGGTGTACATGACGGATTTTTTTTCTGTGATTCGACTGTACCCGTGTATACGACGCACCCCGATTTTCAACGTTTTCCGACGAAAAAATAGTGCGTCTTATACACGGAACTTTACGGTAGCTTTGTCTCGTACAGCAGAAACAATTGATGTGACAAAAACCCACAGTCTGGGTGATAAGCGTACTGGGGTGAGCATGCTTGGCTCAGTTAAGTTGACATGACCGTGACCATTTGGTAAAAAAGAGTGATACAACGAATATGTGGGTTTCAGATTCTAACAAGTATCGAGTCATTCGCGACTGCTTAACAAATAATACTAAGGAATAACAACCTCTTGATAGTTAATGGCGGGCCGTGAACGACACATTTAAGCCGAATATATGACTGTACAATTCAAGAACTATCAAGTAACACGGAAGGAGTGTTGTTTGATACACACATTCAGGATATGGTTATAATATACGGAAAAAACAGAATATTAAGGGTAAGATATGAACATTCAAGGTAAAATTGAACACGGAAAAAAGTCAACTGTGGGGTAGCCTAATCAGGTACCGTTAATCTTCCAGTTCAAGATGTGTGTTTATTTAACCACAGTGTATCTTGATAAACCTGCTGACAAATTTAGGCTTAGGATGTGAGAGTAGAAGAAAAATCTAATGCAACAGATTCACACAGGCTGTAGAAACTCATTCCTGAAACTGATTCCAGCTCGTGGTGCCTTTCTCCTTCCAGTATAGAAACACATCAAATGTGTCAGGGTTCAATGCAGAATATCTAAGACACGATCGCCAAAAGAACAGTCATTTTCGCCGTAAGCGAAGGCGATTTGGTTTTTAGACGTAAGATTTTGGCCAACTTTTGAGATTGACATCCCACTTTTCTCTTCAAAATTCCACATTTTGTAGGTTGTATTTCGAAATGTCGTTGATATCTATCAGAAACTAGACAATTTCCCCTACAACGTGATACCAAAATGTCAATTTGGTCCCTGAGGTAGGTCATTTTTTGACCTTTTTCGGGCTATAGCGCGAAATCACATTTGCCGAGAAGTTTCGCGTTTTGCCAGAGCGGGTCTCATATAGCCGTACAGCAAATCAGCTCATACACATTTGGTGACGTTGCTCAAATCCGATGTCTCTTGTAGCGAACGGAGCTACGTGGTCATGGAAATTGGGTGTTTTTTCAATCTCAAAAAACAGTTTGGGGGTAAAGTTACATCGTCTAAAAGATATCCAGTTTTGTTAACTAGCTTCTTAGCTTTCCGTAGATATCAAACTTGTCATATTTCTAGATTCTCTATAAATTTCTGCTTTAAGAAAAATACTGATATCTCCATATACACTGTATATTTAGGCTTTATTGCAAAAATTTTAAATGGTAGGATGTTTTGTGATACAACAGACCTACACATATGCATCAAATGTGATATCTTGAAAATTTTTTAAATTACTGCTCCCAAAGGTTAACTGGACCTTTAGATACATGTATAACCCAACAGAGATTTTCTGGGATGTTTCTTGCCGAAAGGTCAAAGGTCAAGTGAAAGTGCTAAATTTAATTTCTTCCTCTATATCTCGAAAGTGACTCAAGGTATCATCATGAAACTTAGTACATGTATGTTCTACCTGACAGTGATTCTCTTGGGAATTATAGGGTCAAGGGTCAAAGGCCAAGTTAAAATGCTTTTTTTTTTTTACTCCTTAATACTGAAATTAATTTTTTTTCTCCATTCCTTGAAAATTACTCAAGGCATAAACTAATGAAAGGGTCAAAAGTCAAAGAAATTCTCAAAGCCCTAAATACCTGCACTCCTAGAAAATTTAGCCATTCATCCAATTAAATCTAGTTCAAGGAAAGTGAATGTTCAACACATTTGTGAGAAACCTGTCATTTTGATAGTTTACCATTTATGTTAAACTGTCATCACACATTGTCAAGACGTACTATAGACCTATGAGGAGTACCATGCATTATGGTGGAGGCATACTAGTCGCCATAGCGACATTTCTAGTTTAGCATTTGGCTTGGAATTTTGGCACATGTAACCGGTATAGTACATAGATGTGCAAACTTTATCTTTCTTCATTGTTAAACAATTTGTTGCCATGGTAACAGCATTTTTGTATGAAAATTATATGAATATATTGTGGAATTAGCTAACTCCCTCAGTTTTTGAAAATTTGACTTGAAATTTGGCATAATGTGAAGTTGTGCAAACTTCATCTTTTATTGTCATCAATGTTTTGCTAGGGTAACAAAATTTGGAATACAAATTGCAAAAAAAAAAAAAAACACCAAATATTGTGGATTGCACTAACATCCCCATTTTTGTTGAAAAGAGTTTTAGCACATATGGCCACTGTAGTATTAACCCTAACTAGGCTGGGGTTGGGGGGGGCCTCCGAGGCCCCCCCCTCAACGTTCCGCGCGATGTATCGCTAACGCGAAAAGCTATCGCCGCAACATTTCATGGCTTTTTTCTTTTGAGTCTCCCGCATCTTTTGACACCAAATTTGCGATGTCCGGGCGCACGGTTCCGAAGTTGCGCATAAATATGTACTTGCATGTCAGACCAAAAATTGCTCAAAAACGTGAATTCGTGTACAATTTCAATGCAAACTGTGCTTACAGGCAAATTTCATAAAAGTATGATTATTTGGGGGTTTTAGTGATTAATATGAATTAATAACATATTTTCTTTATTGGAACAATGTTGCGGACAAGTTTCATCGAAAAAACAATGAAAAAACAAAGTCGAAAAAACAACGAAATACATAAGAAATTAAAAAACAATAAAATACTTTTTTTCTGATGGCACAATTTTTTCACTTATATTTGCTCAAGACACTTAAAAGAACATTTACACAAAAATGTGCCCATTTTGAGCTTTATTTAGTGATTTATACCAAATTGTCCTGATTTCATGCATCATTATGAATAAATTAGCATAATTTAGCATAAATGATAATTTTTTTCAAATTTAACTTTGTGGTACTTTAGATTACATCATAGGCAATGTGTGCCCATTTTCGTCGCAATTGAGCGGTCGACGGCCGAGATCTGGAGGGGGGCCTGGGAGGCCCCCACCCCCCGCAATGATAGTAACCACTTTTTTTCAGTGAAAAACATTTTTAAAAATCATGGATTTTCAGCACTTGACTGTGAAATTCGACTCGTGTGACTACTATGTAGATGTAACAAATTTCGTCTTTCATCGATGTCGAACAAAGTGTTGCCATGGTAACAACATGAAAACTACACAAATTACCAGTGAATTTTGCTCCCTCCCTTAGTTTTTGAGCAATTGAATTGATGGCATATTTTACTAATTTTAAATGAGTAAAACACAACAATGCATTGCCATGGTTACATATTTTTTAATAAAGAACGTACAAAAATATTGTGGAATGAGCTAGTGCCCTCAGTGTTAGGTGGGGATATTCACATTCAGTGATAGGGCTAGTATTTTCTTTATGTTGCTCTACACATGTGATATCACAAGCTGTAGTAGTCTTCTCATCCATCGATGGCGGCACTGAAAAAATTCATTACTTTTTAACAGATTGTTTGATTTTCCTCTTTCACTGATGTGTTCTTAACATTGCTGCATTCTCTCCGTCCACGTGTATATTAAGGCGCGCCGGACCGTTAGTCGTTGGAAATCCAGAATGCGTTCGGAATGCCCTTTATCTTTGTGGCATGCACTCCAGAATGCGCGCATTCTATACCCATTTCGGCCGCCGCTTGGGAATGCTCAGCTTAACAGGGCCTAGAAATAAGCCGGGCATTCCGGAATGAAACTGAGAATGCTTTAACAATACGGGTGACCTGGATTAATCCCTCTATTGTCTGCAAAAGCCTGACGGTAAAGGGATTAATTCACCAGTGATCCAGCTTTCTATAAAGCAGCCAACAGACCGTGTCGCGTGAACGTGAGCTTGAATTCAATACTATAGTATGCGCCGCATTTGCAAACATTTGGAAACATCCGACATAATTTGTTCTAGCATTGTAAAGAGCCGAAAGTAACCGTTATTCACTTCTTATTGTAAAAGCAATCATGGAACATTTAATAGTGTTTTAGCACCTTACGGAGCTGAATGTTACCGTTAATCATTTTCAAATGTAAAAGCAAACAACCGACATTCATTTTAGCATTTTACGGAGCTCAATGTTATCCTTATTCATTTCCGAACGTGAAAGCAAACACCCGCTATCTATTTTAGCATCTAATTGAGCCGATTGATACCGTTAATCATTTCCAAATCTAAAAGCAATAATCTGTCATTTATGTTAGCACTATACGGAGAAGAATATTTCCGTCATTCATTTCCAAATTTAAAAGCAAACATCAAACATTTATTTTATTGTCATACGGAGCCAAATGTTACTGCTGTCCACTTCCATAAGTGAAATGGATCATCTGACAATTATCTTAGCATGCTCGTACGGAGCGGAATGTTACTGTTTTTCATTTTTGAACGTCAAGGCAGACAGACATTTATTTTACCATCAAGTGCAGCTGAATGTTAGTGTTATTCATTTTGAAATGTAATAACAGATATACAACATTTAATCTAGCATCGTATGGAGCAGAATGTTATTGCTATTCTCTTCCAAACGTAAAAGCAATCATCTGACATTCATTTTGGTATTTTCCGGAGCCGAATGTTATTGCTATTCGTTCGGAAGTAAAAGCAAACATTATTATCATCGAACGGAGTTGAATATTATTGCTATTCATTTCCGAACGTCAAAGGGATCATTCGACATTTATTTTAGCATCTTCAGGAGCTGAATGCAATTGCTATTTACTTTCGAACATTAAAGCAAACATCAGACATTTATTTTATCATCTTATACAGAGTTGAATAGTCATTCATTTCCGAACGTCAAAGGGATCGTTCGACATTTATTCTAGCATTTTCCGGAGCTGAATGTTATTGCTATTCAAGTTATTCTCAAACGCAAAAGCAAACAGCCGGCATTCATTTCACCAACGTACGGAGTTGAATATTATTGTTATTCATTTCTGAACATCAAAGGGATCATTTGACATTATTTTAGCATCTTCCGGAGCTGAATGTAATTGTTATTTACTTCCGAACATTAAAAACGAACATCAGACATTTATTCTATAATCTTACGGAGTTGCATATTACTGTCTTTCATTTCCGAACGTAAAAGGGATCATTCGACATTTATTTTAGCCTCTTCCGGAGTTGAATGATATTACAATTTACTTTCGAACGCAAAAGCAAACATCCGGCATTTATTTTACCACCTCACGGAGTTGAATATTATTGTTATTCATTTCCGTACACCAAAGCAAACATTTGACATTCATTTTCGCATCTTCCGGAGCTGAATTTATTGCTATTTACTTTCGTACATTAAAGCAAACATCGGACATATATTTTATGATCTCATACGGAGTTGAATAATCATTCATTTCCGAAAGTCAAAGGGATCATTCGACATTTTACTTTATTCTAGCATCTTCCGGAGCTGAATGTTATTGTTATTTACTTCCGAACATTAAAAACAAACATCATACATTTATTCTATAATCTTACGGAGTTGAATATTATCGTCTTTCATTTCCGAACGTAAAAGGGATCATTCGACATTTATTTTAGCATCTTCCGGAGCTGAATGTTATTGCAATTTACTTTCGAACGCAAAAGCAAACATCCGGCATTTATTTTACCACCGTACGGAGTTGAATATTATTGTTATTGATTTCCGTACACCAAAGCAAACATTCGACATTCATTTTCGCATCTTCGGAGCTGAATGTTATTGCTATTTCGAACATAAAAGCAAACATCAGACTTTTATTTTATCATCTTAATACGGAATTGAATATTATTGTTATTCATTTCCGAACGTCAATGGAATCATTCGACCAGCATCTTCCGGAGCTGAATGTTACCCTTATTCATTCAGGAAAGCAAAATCAAATATCTGACATAAATGTTAGCGCCATACGGAGCTGAATCTTACTGTTATTCATTTCCAACAGTGAAAGCAAACATCTTGACATTAATTTTAGCATCTTCCGGAGCTGAATGTTGTTGCTATTTACTTTCGAACTTAGAAGGAAACATCCGGCATTTATTTTATCATCGTACGGAGTTGAATATTATTATTCATTTCCGAACGCCAAAGCAGACAGTCGAAATTTATAACAGCATCTTCCGGAGCCGAATGTTATCCTTATTCATTCCCGAACGCAAAATCAAATATCTGACGTTAATTTTAGGGCTGAATCTTACCGTTATTCATTTCCAACAGTATTAAGCAAACATCGTGACATACGGGGTCGAATATATTCGACTCCGTATGATTTTCGTAACCGTTATGATTACCATTATTTTTCCCGGTATGATTACCTTTATTTATTTCCAAAATTGAAAGCAAACATCTGACATTTATTTTAGCATCTTCGTATACGGAGCCGATTGTTACCGCTGTTAATTTCCTAAAGGTAAGGCAAATATCCGACTTTTTCTGGTGGCCCGATCGGGCCACCAAAATCTTCATGTCTGAAATTTGGGTGGCCCGACGTGCGTTTTTGGCAGAGATGTCAACCATTGCGATTTTTCCATAATTATTACGGTTTTTATGTCAACAAATTTATGGCATTACGTTTTCTGTCGGTTATATACATTCTTCTTTTTTTTTTGATTTATAGTGTGTGTAGCTTACAACTTGTTGTCAAGGAGGTATCATACCTCCTTGGCCTGAGTAGCTGCATACTCGTACCCTTCATTATTTGAGGCAGGGTATAGTGAGCGTTCCATTGCCCAATGTCTGCTTCTTTTTCTCTTTTTCTTCATCTGCTTTTCCCTTGCCTCCCAAATACGAAATGACTTTTTAATAGAGTGTTGTGTGCTATTGGCAATGTCAGTGCAAGTATAGAGGTGAGTTTCTGTCCATGCGTTGATGTGCACTGTATAGGTGAAAAGCGCTCGAACTTTCTTTCCTGTGACAGATTGTGGAAACTTGATATAGTTTATACTGTCTAGATCTAGGCCTATTAAAGGAGATCTCATATAGCAAAATACTTATCACAAACTATTTTCCGGTCAAAATGAATTAATTTCGTGTGGTTTTTTTTTTTGTATCGTTTACTTGATCCCAAGGATCTCGTCGCAATATCGAGTTTCCAATGTGTATTCATTTTCGCGTAGCTTTCGGTGCTGCAAACTTTTGCTAGGGCCTATAAGCTTACTACTAAATTTCGTTTTATTTCTGTCGTTTCTCATACCTCGTTTGGTACGATTTCTTCCATTTTAGGAAATATCACTTAACTTTATCCGTTCCCTTTATACTTTGAAGTATTTAAACGTAATTCTCTGCACTGTTATTTTTGTAACGGCGATTTCTCCGCTTCGCTGCAATCCTTTTTCGAATCGAAGCGACGGAGTTTGATCCATGCCGCTTCGATGTGCTGTTTGTTGTCTTTTCTAAATATTTGTGTTGTTGGGAGGTGTTGATACTTTGTATTTGTTATTTATTTTCCTAGGTGTTTATCTCGAGGGACTGTGCGTGTTTCTTAATGTTGATAAACAAAGCCAAAAATTATCTCGAGTGATGTCTGATGGTGATGATGATGACTTTGCTGGTGACTGGTGTAAAAAGACGGCTTCCTGTGAATGCTTAGCGTACGTGACGTTTGTTTTATTTCCCTTTCCCTCTTACTCTTCTTTCCCCTCTCAAGAATGATAAAAAAAGAAATTACATAAATTGTATATACACCGTCACACCTCACAACAATTGAACAAAAAGAACCATGTGCTATAGCAACTTTCGTAAAGTTAAATCTAAATGTTCAATTTCAGCAAAGAATAAGGGGAAAACACGAATGACAATAACTAAAAGCGAAGAGATTGTGTATGCAGTCTCTTCGGCTCGAAGAAACTTGACACCCCACCCCTCTCCCTTGTCATGCTTGTGGAAATTTCCACAAAAACAGGTGCCACACCCAGGTGCGTGCCAGACGAAAGAATGTGCGCACTGGATTAAACGGCGTGTAAATATCCTGGAAATATCGATCGAAGAACCAGCTCATTAGTTGAATTAAAGGAATCATTGCAAGATATCATGATTCTATGTCTATATAGCCTTTCTTTTGGCGCATAGTAGGAAACATCGAACAGTCGATTATAGTGTACTTAATCGAATATCTAATGTTCCCTGAACAATACAAAAATGATTGATTATTCAGTCAATTAAAAATGCCATCACAGAAATACATGAAAGGTCTCGTATGCCCGGACAAATTCACTACGAGTAGGTCCAATGAGATGCAGTCATCACCTGGTTAGACAGCAAAATACAACGTGTAATGACAATTAATTTCAGTTCACGCTCATCAAAACTGCTCACTAATATTACTTTTCAAAGTTTTGGCTATCAATATTCGTTCGTGGGTGTATTTTGTTTGTTTGTTTGTTTGTTTTGTGTGTTTTTCCCTCGTGAAAGACGTAATGATTTCCTCATATCGAACATAAACTGCGTGTTTACCGTAAACAAGCCATTCAGCTCAGCTCAACTATGGCGCATTCGATCCATCGAACTTGCAGTAACCTCTAGTCTTTGTAGGCAGGAGCACATGGCGCATTCCTTTAAACTTGAAAGTGAAGCCACATGTTTGCACCACATCGGCGCTTCCACACACAGCGCGGCATTTTGCGATCATCGTTATCGCAGACTTTCCGATTCCAGTCAGGGGAAAAGGAATTGGAATAATTCGGATAAATGCTAGTGTTTAAAATCCAATGAAATGAAAAAAGCCTGAAAAATACGCATGATTATGTTTTAATAGTAAACAATAATTGGAAACACAGAAAAGAGTTTTGCATCCGCTCACACAGAAGCACTCTTGAGAAGATCAAGCATTCCCCGTCCCCTGCTAGATAGTGGAAGCTTCCATAATCAGCCCAGCAAGTTTTTGGAGGTACAAATTTGCACTTGTACACATTCATTGCGAGAAAGCAATCAATCAACGCTGAACATTGCATAGTTCAGAATCTTTATCGTGCTGGTGACCAGCAGCTGGATGCTTCGGCATGTGTCATAACGTTATGTTTAGAGCCTGTAGGCCTCATAAGTCGACGAGTTTAATTCAAAATAGCAAAAAGAGGGAGATTGAAAAAATACGAATTCTGGTGGAAAAATACGAATTTTGGAGCTGCTGAGTACTAATATGTGCTTCCAAAGGTTGGCAGCTCTGACTAAAATACGTGTAGCACTCCTTTTTTTTCACACAATGGTACTTAAATATTTGAAATGCTTCTGGTAATTGGTTATTCCACCTCCCCTCTACCTGACTCCTTTCACTGTGTACTTGTACTCATTTCACTCTGCTCTTTCCCCCACCTTGGCCTCGATCCTACTGGAAAAAAAAAAGAAGAAGAAAAAAAAAAGACAAGAAAACACGCACACACACATTGCAACACACAACAAAAACCTCTTCCCTACACCTTCCTGATTTCTGTGTTTCTGTCAGGTGAAACGACACTATGAAATACAAGAATAAAACAACAGTCGATGTTGATTGAAACTCGATACCCATTCACGCCAGCCAGGTCAGGCTTCAAAGCACATTCCGACAGCTGGCTGGCAAAACGACGAATTCGCGCGCGCGTGTAAATTGCAGGATTGGGTGCAGGGCCTGGGAACAGGCATGGGTGATTACCGGAGTAGTCTGTGAGTTATCGATAGCAGACCTTTTGAACAACTGCAAACGTCATGATACGATTTTTGTCTTCCTTTTGGACTGAAAGAAAAACATCAAAAAGACGAGTTCAGTATCACAATTTTTTTACATAATCATGCAAAAAGATTACTACCCTTATGTCATGACAAGAAATGAATCAATATTCCAAGACAAAAACAAAGCAGCCTCGAGTACCTGACGGTGACATCGAGACGCCATGCTTTCACCATGCACGTTTGGGAGCAACATGTTGGAGTTGGCAGGGGGGTGGGTGATCCTGGAGTTTGTGAAAACTTCCCGACAACACACGATTGTGACTCAAAGCAAAGCTGAAGCTTCTTGTGGTCTCACACCCAGCAAATCTGCCTGCTACTTCTCAATTCGAAGGAACTTTATCTCTGATTTGTTGAGTTATCTTTGCTGAATTGTAGGAGCTTTTCATGCCTGAAGTTCAAATGGATGGTTGCCAAAAATTTCATGATTCACAAAGCTTCAGAATTTACTAAAACATTGCCTACTATATTCATTTGAAATGTCAAATTTAGAGGGTATACAGATCAATGAGGATGATCATCGCCCACATCCGATGATCATCCACATAGATTTGCATTCTCTAAATTTGACATTTCAAATGCATTTAGACAATCTTTCAGTAATTCAATTCAGGCCGTTGAAGCTGCAGTAAAACATCGAAATTTCATATGAACTCGGAAGTGTTAGTCAGGATTATGACAAAAAATCCCTGCACAAAACAAATACAAGTCTTTTTGTTATTGTCACTGGCAGTCAAATTTGTGTTTTACAGATTATGAAATCAATAGGTATATGTTAGTATTGTGCTGGTATTATACGTACAGTAGTTACAATCTAATGAAAATATGACGTTCTGACACCAACATTAAGCTCCTCAAAATCACAAGAGAGTGATTTTAAAAGAAATGAAGAATCATTACGTTTGTGCTGGGTCTTTGACTTGAGCTATTTTTAATTAAGCATTCTTTCCCTGTTCATCCCAAGGCCCCAGACTGTTCGTGACCTCCAAGAATCCGCCAGTTATACGCGCGGTTTCTTCTGTTGATTGGTCTCCCTCCCTCTCCACCCCCTCCCCACTCCAGTCTGGCACCTTGACACATCGTGGGAATTTTCTTTTTTCTGGGTGACTGTGCTTTACACATGACGATGTAGATCACGCATAGCAAGTCACCACTCGACTCACCTGCTAGTATAGCTTACCGCGAGCAGAAAACGACAGTCAGTTTCTTCTGTTGCCGCTACTTTTACTGCCGAAATACTGGCTTTGTCATCACACATTATTCGGCGAGACACACGTTGTGTATTGGAATATATGGACTTTCTTCTATATAAACGTTGGTGATGCATTAAGTAAGTGTTCGAGAGTAATTTTGTGGTAAGCTGAATCGTGACATCGCTAGATCTAGACAGTCATTATATAGTTTTAGGCTTGCGTATGCGTGATTTCATGGGTTTGTTAGAGGGAAAATATGGGGAAAAAGGTGGCTTCGAAATTTTTGCTTGCCCGATTCGGGCAAGCATTTTTACCTTTGTTCCTAAACGTTTGCCTGACTTTGATTTTCACTTGCCCCGGGCAAAACGCGCACCCTGCCGGATGTTTGCTTTTACGCTCGAAAGTAAATAACATTCAGCTCCGGAAGATGCTAAAAGCAAATGTCGAATGCTCCCTTTGACGTTCGGAAATAAATAATAATAATATTCAACTCCGTACGATGATTAGACTAGATGTCGGATGTTTGCTTTTACGTTCGGAAGTGAATAGCAGTAATATTCTGCTCCATGCAATGCTAAAATAATTGTCCGATGTTTGCTTTTAAATTTCGAAATGAATAACAGTAACATTTAGCTGCGTTCGATGGTAAAATTAATGTTTGATGTTTGCTTTGACGTTCAGAAATGAATAACAATAATATTCAACTCCGTACGATGATAAAAAAAATGTCTGGCGTTTGCTTTTATGTTCGAAAATAAATAGGAGTAACATTCAGCTCCGGAAGATGCTAAAATAGATGTCAAGTGTTTGCTTTGGCGTTGGGAAATGGATAACAATAGTATTCAACTACGTACGATGATAAAATGAATGCCATATGTTTACTCATTCGAAAGTAAATAGCCATAACATTCAGCTCCGGAAGATGCTGAAATAAATGTCGAATAATCCCTTTGACGTTCAGAAATGAATAAGAATTCAATTTCATACGATGATAAAATAAATATCCGTTTGATTTCACTTTCGAAAGTAAATAGCTGTAACATTCAGCTCCGGAAGATGCTAAAATGTCGAAAATTGAATGATCTCTCTGACGTTCAGAAATGAATAACAATTAAAATATTCAATTACGTTCGATTATAAAATAAATGTTGGATGTTGCTTTTACTTTCGAAAGTAAATACACTAGTAATAACATTCAGCACCTGAAGATGCCAAAATAAATGTCAGATGATTGCTTTTACGTTTGGAAGTGAATAGCAGAAACATTCTGCTCCATACGATGCTAAAATAAATGTCGGATATTTGCTATTACATTTCGAAATGAATTACAGTAACATTCAACTGCGTTTGATGGTAAAGTAAATGTCCAATGTCTGCCTTGACGTTCAAAAATGAAAAACAGTAACATTCGGCTAAGTATGATAATAAAATAAATGTCGGATGTTTGCTTTTACATTTGGAAATGAATAACGGTAATATTCTAATAATCTACGATGCTAAAATAATGTTCGATCGGGACACCAAAAATAAAAGTTAGTGTGGAGCCTTGCCTAACAGCATGCGTTGCAAAAAAAGCTGGGAAAGAGCGCTAGCGCAAATCATGCTGGTGGCCGGAGTGTAAAGAAACGCTCGCTTCATTCATTCAGCGTATGTGTTGGAGTGCACAACGTACCGGTACGTATAATCAGGGAGGTGAGACAACACCTCACTGGTATAAAAACTGGAAGACAATAGAGGCACACATGAAAGAAGCTGCAACGTAAAAGTATGGTTTCAATAAGCTGTCTGCATTCTCGGACGCATTCCGGACGCCTTGAATAGAGGATTCTATAATCCCCATTCTCGGAATACGACGGAATGCCTCTATTCACAAGACTGAGGGGATTAACAATAGGGCATTCTCAATGCATGTAGAATGCGTGCGTCCGGGAATGAAGAAGAGAATGCGTGCATGCCGGACGCATTCTGGAATGCCAGTGACTAACGGTCCGTCTCGCCTAAGATGAATCTATCATTAACTGTGATCTCGACATGAAGGCAAACATGTGTACTATGTGTATATTTCTGCATTCACTACTGTACTCCACGAATGCAAATTTAGCTGCTCATGAAATTGTCAGGAAGTCCTGATTCCCAATATGTATGGCATATTTACGTTATCCAAGTGTGTTTCAGTGTGTAATGCACCCATCTGCTTTGTGTAGTGATCACTTCTCAGTGTAGTCTAGACATACATGTTCAAAGTGTAATTACAGTACATGTATGAAATGCTTGTCCTGCCAACAGGTTTGTGAGGAGGCAAAGTGTCCCAACATAGGAGAATGCTGGGGAGGTGGAGAACATGGCACTTCAACTGCTACGATTATGGTGAGTTGAAGGACTGAGAGACCTATTTGAGTAAAGGGAGCAAAAATCCTTTTTTTTTCCATCAATTTAGATGTGCAATTTGTGAAACACTCAAAGATATGAGGAGGGTAACTTTTTATGATGGCAGGACAGTTCGGTAAGCTGGTAGTAGTAGTATATTAGTAATAATGATAGTACTAATTAAAAGTGCTTATCTAGCGCATTCACACATAGAGTATCATGTCCCTATGGGTAGAAGGAAGGAAAAGATTATACCAGAACATACAAGTGCAAGTACAGCGATACCAAGTTGCATATTTGTTTACACTGTAAAAAGATGTGTTTTCAAAGCAGACTTGAATTCATTATTATCAGTAATTTTTCTTGAATTCTCAGGTAGAAGCATTATAGGCAAATGTTCATTCTCCATAAAAGTTGGTTCTTCTGTTTGGAAGAACAAATAAGTCCCTGCTCTTTGAACAAAGGTTCCTCACTGGTGTGTAGATTAGAAGGAGATCTCTCAAAGAGTGTGGAGCAAACAAATAGAAACATTCAAAAGCTAATAGCAATATCTTAAAACTGTATATGACTTTTGGCTGGAAGTCAGCATCTATAAGCTTATTTAGAACCGTTAAAATTTGTTCATGTTTCATGATTTTGGACACTAATGGGTCATTCAAGCTTAGCACCAGCAGTCTTTGCATGACCAATCAGTAACTAGGATGCAACGCACTGACCAATAAGATCACTCCCTCATTGCTAGGGGAGGAGTCTATCTGTGGCGCTAAATCCAAATCTGGGGACACGTTTGTGTTCCGTTGAAAGTCAAAAAATCATGGCCCAGGAAAATGCAAATTTCTCACTTTTTCTATGATCATTTAGCTTCAAAATTTTGGCAGACGATAGACAATACATTAGACTACAAAATTATGCCCCAAAAAAAGAAATCTGATTGATTTGACCAATTTTGATGATCCGACTTCAAACTCAATTTTCTCGGCTCAGCCCTCAGTGACTTTCGGATCCTTTTGTTGTGGTAGGTCACATATGTTTGCAATGTTCTATTATGCTTCCTAGCTGGATATCATGTATCATTTCATTTTGTTATATTTGATGTATTTTTTCACCGAGAAATATAAAAATAAATTGAAATTGAAATTGAAAATACAAAGGTCAAGTGAAAACATGACATGCTTTTATTTTTGTGCTAGCTTCTGGTTGCGCGAAATGTGTGAAAATTTTAGCGTGCGAAAATTTCCACTTTTACAGTACTTCAGGGAAAGTGAATACTCATCACATTTGTGACAAATGTGTCATTTTAATATTTTGCCATTTATGTGAAACTGTCATCATGCATTGTGAAGATGTACTAAAGACCTGTTCGGAGAACCATGCATAATGGCCGAGGCATACCAGTCGCCTTTCTAGTTTTCATCTGCAAATGTTAGCAAGGGGCTTTAAGATTAAATGTTTTGTGTGGATAACTCGAGACAAAAGTCTTTGAGAGAATCCATTAAAATTTCAGATCTTTTCTTTAATATTTTTGGGTTTATAGATTTTGGGTGACACTTGCACCAGAGGTTGCCGCTTCTGCTCAGTGAAAACATCAAGGACCCCTCCTCCTCCTGACCCCAATGAGCCCATGAACACAGCTACTGCCATTGCATCCTGGGGAGTAGACTACATTGTCCTAACCTCTGTAGATAGAGATGGTAAGAATCATCATCTGAAGACCCTGTTTAACCCTATTTTAACTGGGCTATTTGAGACCAAGTTTTTACTGGGGGGGGGGGCTCAATTTGACCCTCCCTTCAGATCTCGGCCGCCGATGGTGCGATTGCCGCAAAATTTTGCCTGAACATAGAGCCGGATGTCAACTACAAGATCACATGCTCATTCAATACAAAAATAATGATTTTCTATTTTTAGTAAATTAATTATGCAAATTTATGCATGAAATCATATTTTCACCTGTAACTCCATTAAAAAGACTGAAGGATTGATAAATGTTTGTGTCAGAATTCCTCAAGACACATTAAACAATTTCCTTGTGAAAAAATAGCACAGTGAAAATAAATTTCTTTTGTTTTTTATTGTTTTGTTAATTTCTTATGTATTTTATTGTTTTTTCGACCTTTTAATTTCTATTGTTTTTTCGACCTTTTATTTTCTATTTTTTTTCCCCAAATTTGTTGCAGGTACATTTTCAAGCTTATCTACATCAGAATTGATTAATTTCAATTATTCAAAGTTGAAATAATCTAATTTATGTCAATTTAACAAAAAAACACAATTTGCATTGGATTTGCACACGATATCATGAATTTGAGCTGTTTTCGGGTTGACATGCATATATGCAAAACATTACGTAACTTCAGAACGGTGTACTGGGACGTCGCAAATTTGGTCTCAAAATATGCGGGAGACTTCAATGAAAAAAGTCATGAAACGACACAGCAAATCTTTGCGCATTCCGGAATCGTGGTGCGAAATGTCGAGGGGGGGTCAATTTGACCCCCCCCCCCCCCCAGTTAGAATAGGGTTAAAGAGATATTATGAAGATCAATGAAATGTCAAATTGCTTCAGTTTTTTGACAGATAACCTCATACTCTGTATTATAAAACATTCGTCTTTCATAATATATCTGTAGTTATGATGAAATAACATGACAAACATACCTGTTTGAGAGTGCTTCCTTGCCAAAGGACGTAAACAGATCTAATCATTATAATGATATGCATGATGTCATAACTAGGAGTCAACACAGCTTGCATACATCAATTGAGGAAGCTGTGGCTATATGTGACCGTGCACCACGAAACGAACAAAAAGTCGCACCCCTTGAATTTACGTGAGGACTCGAAAAGGTGAAACGGGTCGACCAAGTCAATATTGGGTTTTTCCTATTTTCTGAAAGAGCTACCCTTCTTCCACATTATTCTTAACTTTGGGATCATAAAATCAATGGAAAAGTGTATTTTCAGCCGTTTTTCTACAACCTTGCTTTGGTAGACTAGTAAATTCAGGTACATTGTACGTCTTAATAGAGACCCTTTTCACTTCTTAAAGATTCTTTGTGCACTCTTCACTTTCAACTCTAATAACTTTTGAAGGGATGATGCTATTGCCTGGAAAGTTGGTGTTAATCATTGACAGAATATTTAATAGATCATGCCCAATTTCAGCTTAATGTGATTATCCCTTTATTGTTGTTGCTACAGTGGTTTACACCCTGTTTTTTGTCCCATTCATTCCACAGCTAGCACAGGTTGGTAAAGATTTAGCGCTTGAATAGACACTTCATTTCAGAGCCTCTTTTCTCAGTTCGCACTTTTCCAGAATGTGTGCTTTCTTTCCAATATTTAGATAGGTTTGGAGTGACCATTTGAACTGAGTTATACATCATTTTAAAGCTTAGAGTCTGCTCTTTCAGAATCTGCCCTCAACTAAAAATCCATGTCTGGCGACTTTTTGTTGGTTTTGTGGTGCAGGGTCACATATGCTAGTTAGCTACATGTTTATAGCTACCCATGCAAAATTGCACTTCAAAGATGTTACTGGGAGGATTATTTTTTTTTTGCAAATTAATACGGTTGTAGTGTGATATGTTCAGATTTCTACAGTAGGTAAAGGAAATTATAGGTTTGGAAAGGTACCACCGTGCCAGTTTGGTGTGTTGTTGGTGGATGTACTATTAACAAGGAGAAAAATCCAGATGTGTTTTGGCTGACTTTTCCCGAGGACACTCTAACTCGACGAATGTGGGTTCATTTCGTGCAGAATATCAATCTGATTTTAATCTTACCAAACATTCTTTGGTATGCTCGGCACATTCCAAAGATGAATGTATTGAAGAATCTGTGGCTACGACGAGGAAATTGGGTGTCTTTTGTTGATTTAAGTTGAAACTACAATGTATTTTTAGTTCCGACAATCAAAGCACCAACACTTGCACATTCGAAATACAAAACAAAAATAACAATGGGAGACAGAGCATTTGCCTGTGCAACTCTGGAATGGCCTACCATTAGAAGTCAGGAAATCTCCAACTGTAGAAGTCTTTAAATCACGACTCAAAGCACATCTTTGTAGTTGACTGTCTATTATCATCAAGTACTGTATGAGCTGTTATTTCACGAGGGTTTAATTTTCGCGAATTTCGCGAATCACAGTTGGATCGCGAAAATTTAACAACATGCGAAATTGTCTCCATGCGCTTTGTTAATAGAGCATTAAGGTAAGCATCAGCGTTGATTCGCGAAAACAACATCTCGCGAAAATGTCTGCAACCTCATCAATCGCGAAAATATCTGTACGTGAAAATAACAGCGTATACAGTACATCAGAAGTTTTGGCAGCACAGAAGAATATATATTTATGTCTATAGGTTTTGCACTTTATAAATTGATATGTTATTATTATTATCATTATTATTTTTATTCTTATTTGACACAAAGTCTTTCCATCGTCAAGCCCTGTTCTACTACCAGCAGTGTCGCGGTACGCCCTGGTACTGTTTCATCCCCAACTGCAGCTGAGCCTGGTGAGGCTGACTCAAGATTGAGGCCTCGTTGTCATAAATGTTCCAGTTCCAGAGGAGCATATCTCTAAGGGTATGAAAAAACCAATGGTACTTGTCTGTTCTTGTTGGGCTTCTTATCTAACGTTGGTAGATATAACATGGTTAACCCTATGTAGAGACAGATCTTCTTCTATCACTTTGCTATGCAGAACTATTGATCTGCGCTGATCAGTGAATTTGAGGGCATTTCAGCCTCACTGAATCGGCTCTAGTGGAACATCTTGGCTGCTACACAGCGCCACTCGAATCAACTGCTGTGCGCATGCACAGCAGCAGTTGATTTAAAAGGCACTGTATTTTGGAAGGCAACTGAGAGACTTGTGCAAGAAAAGACAAGAACTTTTCGTATTAATTCATAAAATCTGTAGGCCAAACATCAATTTGGTATATATTAGGCCAAGAAATTTCACTAGAGCTGATTCAGTGAGGCTGAAATGCCCTTTTTAATGTATTTTTAGCTGAAAATTTCACTGACTGGCACAGATCAATAATTCTGTGTAGCACAGTGATACAAGGAAATCTGTCTCTATTCGGGTCTGACCATGTTACATCTACCAATGTTTGATAAGAAGCCCAATGAGAACAGACGGATACCATTTGTCTATACATACCCTTGCTTTTACTGTTTTGAGATATGCTCCTCTAGAACTGGAACGTTTACGACCAGGAGGCCTCGTTCTTCAGTCATCCTTGCTAGGCTCAGCTGCAGTTGAGCGTGAAGCAGTGCCAGGGCGTACCAAGACACTGCTGGTAGTAGAGCCAGGCCTGGCAATGGAAAATGTTTGTTGTGTAGAACAGACAATAAGGCTGAAAAACAGCCTAACAACTGAGTGTAAGTATTTTAACCCATGTATAAATAAAACAAACAAATAAACAAACAAACAATTGTTGGTGCTTTGATTGTTGGAACTGAAAATAGTTTTAACTTGAATCGACAAGGGAAACCCATTTTCCTCGTCATGGCCGCAGATTCACCAATACATTCATCTTTGAAGTGTGCCAAGCATACCATAGAATGTTTGGTAAGATTAAAATCAAACCTGGTATTACGCATGAAATGAACCCATGCTCGTCGAATCGGAGTGTCCTTGAGAAAAGTCGGCCAAAACATGTCTGGATTTATCTCCTTGTTCCAAGCACATGCGACAGCAACACAATCATGATACTAGCATGATGGTACCTTTCCAAAACTATAACCAGCTAAACCTGCTATAGAAGTCAGAACATATACTAGTATCACACTAAAACTGTATTAATTTGCACAAAAAAAAAAATCCTCCCAGTAACATCTTTCATATGCGATTTCACACAGGAAGCTGTAAACATGTAACTAAGTAGTGTATAGCCATCTAGCTCAATCGATGCATGCGAGCCGTGCTGACTCCTACATTTATTATAGTAGCTATGACACCATGTATATCATTATTATACCCTCACCCACACATAATGTGTATGGGGGAATATAGGAATCACTTGCATGTTGGATGGCTGGGCGGTTGATCAGGCAGTCGGTCCATTGCAAAATCTTGTGGATCGAACTACACTCTCATTTTTTGAGCTATTGACTCCAAATTTGGCATATGTGACTGCTATCTTTATAAAAACTTGTGGATCGAACTACTCTAATTTTTTTAGCAATCAACCACAAATTTGGCATGTGTGACCACAATCACAGGAAGATGTGCGAGACATCTTTTTCATTAGTATTGCATAATGAGTTGCCATGGCGACAGCAAATTTGTAAAAATCGTACAAAATGTTGTGGATCGAACTACTCTCTCATTTTTTTAGCAATTTACCCCAAATTTGGCATGTGTGACCACTGTCAAAGGAAGATGTGTAAGACACCTTTTCCGTTAGTATTGCATAATGCGATGCCATGGCACCAGTAATTTTTGGTTAAATCTTATAAAAGTTTGTTGATCAAACTACTCTCAGGTTTACAGCAATTTGGTTGAAATTTATGATTACAATCAATGTAACGTGTAGTTGTGCAAGACACCTTTTTATGTATGTGAATAAATATGTTGCTATGGAAACAGCAGTTTTTGTACCAATCATACAAAAATATGTGGATTGACCTAACTCCCTCAGTCTTTGAGTACTTGGCTTAAAATTTGGCATTATATGTGACCGCTAGAGTACGTAGATGTGCAGACTTAATTTTTCGTCATTGTTGAACTATGCATTGCCATGGTAACAGCATTTTTCACTAAAATCCATACAAAAATATTGTGGATTCAGCTACCTCAGTCTTTTAGCATTTAGCTTGAAATTTGGCATGTGTGACCACTATGATACATAGATGTGTAAACTTAATCTTTTGCCATTGTTGAACAATGCTTTGCCATGGTAACGGCATATTTTGAATGAAGATCATACAATAAACAGTGAACTCCCTGAGTCTTTGTTGAAATTTCTCACATGTGACCGCTATTGGTACATAGATGAGCAAACTTAATCTTTCGTCATTGTTGGACAGTGCATTACTATGGTAACAGCATTTTTTCACTAAAAGCATGTACAAAAATATTGTGGATTCAGCTTACTTCCTCCATCTTTGAGCATTTTGCTTGAAATGTGGTACATGTGACCGCTATGGTACGTGGATGTGCAAACTCAATTTTATGGTCATTGTTGAACAATGCGTTGCAATGGTAACAGTATACAGGGGAAACTCGGTATAACGAACACTGCTATAACAAGATATCGATTATTACGAGGAAATTTTCCCAGTCCCAAATTTCCTTCCACACAAGTCTATGTAAAATGCTACTCTTATAGCGAGATCGGGTATAACGAAATAACTGCTATAACGAGATAAATTTTGTGATTTCCAAACAAAGAAAAATATAGCCAATCAAACCTGTTATAGCGAGGTAAAGCAAAATGTCTTCGGGTAAAGCTTTAGGGCAAGTCCAAGATAAGGTCCCTTCAGAAGGCAAAATTTCATCTTTGCTCAGTATTGACATATTTGGTATCATTTTGAAGCTTATGAGTTGAAGTTTTGATTTCCATGGAGGAAAATATGATATTATGTAAATTTATGCAAATTTCAAGGGCTTCATTTGCATAAATGTAAACCACAGCGTTACGTATGGGACATTTATAAAGATTCATATTTATTCAAAGGAAAGCAAATGATATTTGATTAATATGTGGACATAAGAAGTTCATCAAATAGTTTAACTTGGTATGAAAATTTAGGGATTATGCAAATGATTATGCAAATTAGCTTGTGTCCTATCATGAGATGTCCCCTACGTAACAAAATGAGGTCATTTTTTTAGGTTTTTTCTGAAATTGCTAAGGTTATTTGAATGCCCTTTTGGAAAGTTCTAATTTATTGTTTAGAGAAATTAAATACCATAGAAAAAAGAAAAAACAGTAAGAGAAATATTCTTTATTAGGCATTGAAATAATGTTACGTATGGGACAAATGCGTTACGTATGGGACATCCTCATATATTGCATGTGAATGCATGTAGCTAGCTGGGTCAATCCACGTCAAATCATCCAATTTTCAGAAAAGTTGTCACCCGACCCCCTCCGATTTTCTTTAAAATCGCACCAAATGTTCCCCAAAGTGTCTGACGGAAAATTCCAAAATATTTTGCCCCAAGGTCAATTTGTTGCTAAGATACAGCCTCACATAGCAACCGATGCGCATTCCAAAATATTAGTTAAAAGAAAATTATGCATTTTTGATTGATTGTGGTAGCATGGATATTTATGCAAAAGTGTTCATTATCTGGAAATTGAGAGAACTTTATAGTCTTTGCAAGAAAAAGTGACTGTGACGCAAATTTGACTTTTCGTTAACGTGCACGAGGTCACCGAAAATGGTGTTAAATGTTAATTTCGAAAATTTTAATTAGCGGATTCGTGCTCACCGTTTTTACGGAGAGCGCCCTCAAAGTTGACAAAAATGAAAAATGTGCCAAATTCAAGGTCACAGATCACCCTTCGTCCCACCTAGGAATTGCATCAATTTTTTTTGTATTGATAGACATTTACCTATATTATCTTGGGTCACCAAAGAAATTTTGCTACCGAAATGTTCAATGGTAAATTTACCCCACTGAAAATAGTCGTAAACGGCCAAATTCCCATGTAATATCATATATTGGGTTTAGAGGACATTTCAAATGTCCATGCTTTCAAGATAAAAAGCCCTAGCCCTGTGATATTTGCTGTAGGGGTAGTCTGTTATACATATGTTAATAATATATACCACAAAACACTTCTATTACATAATAATGACCTTGAAATTTAATCCAAGATTTGATAAAAACAATAAGTCGCTCCATTTTCCTCATTGCACTGCATGTAATAATGTGTTTTGAAAGAGTTTTCACAGAGCAATATTTCAAGAATTATGAAAGCTGACAGCCTACCGTATTAAGGTTCTAAACTATTTGTGCTCTTCTTTCAGATTTAGTGTCAATTTGATCATGAATGTTATACCCTTGACCTTGAAGTGCTTCTAAAAATAGCTGTAAATTTGTTAAAATTACAAATTACACACACAACAGGTGTTTTATGGCATAACATACTAGTGATTCTTTCACAAACGCAAAAGTTTTTGCAGTGTAACTGTTATATACTGGAATAAATCTATAGGTTCTTGCAAGATATATTACAATCAATTACTTTGTTCTGACAATGACCCTGAATTTATGACCTTCAAAATCAGGAGAAATGCCTATTCCTGCCCATAAAGACCTGTATGTAAGTAATAGTTGATAATTATTATGGACATTGCACCCAACACATAAGATTCTTATTCTAGCCTGTGAAACGCACATTAAAAGCACTGAGAGTCTTCTTCTTGGGGGGATTTGTTCTGTAACTTGTGACAACTTCCAAAATAATTTCCATTCTTATGTATTTTCTTGTTTTTGGAATATTTGTTATGTATTTCTTTGTTTTTTATTTTCTACAGCATTCTTTGTAGGGTTTTTTTATTGGAAATTGTCACATCCCACTTTTTCTACCATAATTTGAATAGAATTAATCAATCAAAGTGATAAATAGTAAAAATGGTCATGTTTTTATGAATTTCACCACAAAGCACTGTTTTCCATAGGAAATGCACACAAAATCACAAAATATTACTGTCCTCTTTTGTGATTGAAATTGAGGGTCATCGTCAAAACAAAGTAATTAATTGTAACATAATCTTGCAAGCACGTATAGATTAATTCCAGTATATAACATTTACACTATAAAAAGCTTTTGTGTTTGTGAAAGAATCACAAGTATATCATGCCATAAAACACCTGTCATGTGTGTAATTTGTAGTTAACAAATTTACAGCTATTTTTAGAAACACTTCAAGGTCAAGGGTATAACATTCATGATCAAATTGACACTAAATCTGAAAGAAGAGCACAAAATAGTTTAGAACCTTAATATGGTAGGCTGTCAGCTTTCATAATTCTTGAAATACTGCTGTGTGAAAAGTCTTTCAAAACACATATTACATGCAGTGCAATGAGGAAAATAGAGCGACTTATTGTTTTTATCAAATTTTGGATTAAATTTCAAGGTCATTATCATGTAATAAAAGTGTTTTGTGGTATATATTATTAAAATATGTATAACAGACTACCCCTACAGCAAATATCACAGGGCTAGGGCTTTTCAGCTTGAACGCATGGACATTTGTAATGTCCTCTAAACCCAATATGTGATATTACATGGGAATTTGGCCGTTTACGTCCATTTTCAGTGGGGTAAATTTACCATTGAACATTTCGGTAGCAAAATTTCATTGGTAACCCAAGATAACATAGGTACATGTCTATCAATACAAAAAAATTGATGCCATTCCTAGGTGGGACGAAGGGTGATCCGTGACCTTGAATTTGGCACATTTTTCATTTTTGTCAACTTTGAGGGCGCTCTCCGTAAAAACGGTGAGCACGAATCCGCTAATTTTTTTCAAAATTACTGAGCAAGTCAAAGCCTTCAACAGCATAATATTTTAGAACCTAAGATGATGAAATGTGGAAGATATTAGCCTCTAAATATGCATTAAAATTTTCGAAATTAACATTTAACACCATTTTCGGTGACCTCGTGCACGTTAACGAAAAGCCAATTTCGCGTCACAGTCACTTTTTCTTGCAAAGACTATAAAGTTCTTTCAATTTCCAGATAATGAACACTTTTGCATAAATATCCATGCTACCACAATCAATCAAAAATGCATAATTTTCTTTTAACTAATATTTTGGAATGCGCATCGGTTGCTATGTGAGGCTGTATCTTAGCAACCAATTGACCTTGGGGCAAAATATTTTGGAATGTTCCGTCAGACACTTTGGGGAACATTTGGTGCGATTTTAAAGAAAATCGGAGGGGGTCGGGTGACAAGCACTGGATGATTTGACGTGGATTGACCCAGCTGGGAAGGTCTCTCAGTACACAAATGGTCAATCATCCTGGAGAAAGCATCCCAACTTTGGAGCTACTTTTTGAGTTATAGACACTTGAAACAATACATGTACTTGACTGAACAATTTTCAGAAAGGGGGAGGGGAAGATGGCAAAATACACAATGAAAATCAGCATTAAAGGGACGGTATAGTTTTTGTAGAAATGGGGATTCAGTTTCCAACATTTTATGAGATGACTGGAAACCTATAATATGAATTACTAAAGAGCATACAATTCTAAGACTAGAGAAATTCAAAGTTAATTTGATGGAGATCCAATTTGAAACGGTTGTGATATAAAAAAAGAAATAAAGTAAAATGATTTTTTTTTTATTGCAAGTGATACACAAATTGTCCTTATTCAGTTTTCAATAGTAGCCACAACAAAATTCATGGGTATATATACTGAGGTGTGACTCAAATCAATGACCTGACTGCTAGACAGACATCATACATCTACTCGATTACTGGAATTCCACGCAGCAGGTATTGCTTATCTATTGAAATTAATATTTCTTGTGTCAAGTTGTTTTTTATTGCAACTAAATGGCAAACTGCCCTTCATCAATGGAAGTAAACACTTTAAACTATTCAATTTTTTAGTAGTAACTATCCTGATAAAAATAGGGCATACATACTCAGGTTGGTCATAAAAAATATAGAATATGATTGAATATGATTATGATGGTAAATATATGGGGGATGTTGTTCCCTTGACAATCTGGATCAGTATTTGAGAAATTTCAATTGATTCCACCTCAATAATTATGCAAAAAATTTGTTTATGGGTATTTTGCAAAATTATTTTGAAAAATACCCATAAACATGGTTCTCCACACACTAAACGAATGGGGGACAAAGGGCATGCATACTCAGGTTGGTCATAAAAATATAAAAATATGATTGAATATGACTATGATGATGAATATTTGGGGAATATTGTTTCCTTGACAATCTGGATCAGTATTTGAGTAGTTTCAACTGATTTTACTTCAATAATTATGCAAAATACCCATAAACATGGTTCTCCACACACTAAATGAATGGGGGACAAAGTGTCCCATACGTAACTCCCATACGTAACACGTCATGTCTGTCTTTAATTAGAACCTGTAATTAGAGCTTTTTGCCTAATGACATGAAACTTACCTGTGATAATCTTGAGTGTTGTGACTTTCATCACAGTGAGTTACAAGTTGTAGAATGAAATACTTTCAGAGAGTTTTGAGGTTGAAAAAAATGTTCAAAAAAACAAAATTTTTCTGGTCCCATACGTAAAGGCACATATTTTCTCTTCTAGAATATAATTGCCAAGGTCGTTTTTCTCAATTTTTTACATGATTATACTTTTCCTAGATATCAATCACCATGATAAAGTTCAATATGATCAAAGGCCATTAACACTATTTTTCAGGTCATAAAAGTCTCTGAATGTCCCATACGTAACGCGCATGTTATCTTGGACTTGCCCTATACTTTGCCTGTGCTATCATGTTCCGACATTTTAAAGCTTGATGCGCCAAAAACTGTCTTGTACACATATATTTTCTTCAGTGCATTCTACAGCTAGCACCGCATGTTGTAAGTGTATGTGTGTGTGTGTGTGCGCGCACTGATACATGCAGAAAATGTGGTGGGACGGCCGTATGTATACATGACATCATCATGACGTTTAGCAGGTGTGAGGCAATCTGATGCTGTGATTGGCTTTCTACGTAGGGAATTCCCCATGGATCTTCACACACACGCAGTCATAATGTACATACAGAATGTGTCACATACACACACAGCATTGTGCAGACCATATGTGACCCGCTACAACAAAATGATCCTAAAGTCGGGCGAGGTAGATTATTTGAAAATTGCATGACACAATTCCCTAATCTTTCTGCTTTACATTGATATATAACACATCTTATAAAAATAATCGGCTGCGGAGATATGGATGTTTGAAAGAGAGCATGTCGAGACGTCTGGGAAATCACTGTTTCGAGAAAAGCGCCCTAAAAGTTTTCCTTGCGACGCAATCACGATCAAGGGACACGCAAGTCAGTATTCACCTCCGGACAATAGAAGGTAAGCCCTAGCAACCCCCTAAATGCTCATTCAAACACAGCGTCGGCGGTCTCCTCACCGACAAATCAGTGACCAGGATGAGGAGAAGCGGCTGGGCAGTGTGCGAGCTTCACGCTTCGGTTAGCGGCAAGCAGCAAACTGACCAATGAGATCACTCTGGTCGTTGTTAGGGGCGGAGCCTATCAGTGGCGCTCAATCCAAATGTTCGAACCAATTTCTGCTTCCTTGAAACGCAAAAAAAACATAGCCCAGAAAAACGCTATTTTTTGGTCTTTCCTTTCATCATTTTGCTTCAAAATTTCGACAGATGATAGAAGCCATGCCATACTCTAATAATATGTCAAATTCAGAAAATCGTAAGTTTTGACCAATTTTGATGCTCTGACTTCAAACTCGATTTTCACGGCTTCGACCGTGCGTGACTTTAGGACCATTTTGTTGTAGCGGGTCACATATTCAAGCTTTCCACACACAACACACACTGGCACACCCATGCCATAACTACATACCAATCCACAGACGATCTTGACACAATCGCAAGCTATATAGATTTACAAATTCAAACATCTACAATTAATAAGAAACACATTCTTGATATTGGATTTCATTGGCGAAAAACATCTTCTTACCCATAAAGGTGAGCAATTCCCTTACACACATTACCAAGTTATCAGTATTGATTGAAAGATGATGGGTAGTCCCACATGTGCAAAGTAATGTCTTTATGTTATGCTTTCTTTTATGCCTACTGATATTGGCTATAACGAGGGGGAGGGGGGTAGAACCTATATTCATATATTTTGAATCCAAACTTTGTTGTATTGTTACTAAATTATGCTGTAATATACTTTGATGTGAAAAGAATTGATGTTTGATCATTACTCATATGTAAGAAATTTAATTTATTGACCAGTTACAATTCTTGAAATGTTATACATTGTAGTTTGAAATATTCAGATAAATAAATATCTAGAATAGTATTATTTGCGTCAGTTGTAAATAAACAAAGCCTGTTGTAATATTTCCGTTAGTAAATGTCTGCATTTATTCTTCAAACTTTACCTCAAACTTTTGGATACCAATACCGATGTATTAAAAGAGTATACAGTCTCGGTGTGGAACAGTGCACGTGTGGCACAGTTACAGTCTCAGTTTGTGTGGCCAGCATGATATGCTGAGTAATGCTAAATTATCACTAGATGACCCACTGTGGTACTCTTCCTGGTCCTGTTTGGCATGGCGTGGTTTTGGTTTGCTTTGGCTGCGTTTATCAACTTTCCCCTGTTTAAACAGCTTTCAAAAGCCCTTTCAATAGCCCTTTCGAAAGCCCCTTCCATAGCCCTTTCGAAAGCCCTTTCCTTAGCCCTTTCCAAAGCCCTTTCCAAAACCCTGTACCCTGGGCCGCTTGTTTTCTAAGAAGGGACGGCGAAAAGCAATTACCATCATAAAGACATATCTTCCTTTGAGAGTGACGAGTCATGATGCAATGCCACATGAATCAATTGTCTTCCTATCTGTGAGGCAGCTCCAGCTCCAGTTAAGCACATACTTCAAATATTTCTGAGTGGCGGCATGAGACTTTAGGCTGCATTTATCAACTTTTCCCTGTTTAAACGGCTTTCCAAAGCCCTTTCCAAAGCCCTTTAGAAATGGCTTCCAAAATAGTTGCGTTTATCAACTGATTCGCGAACACGATAACTGGCCTGTCACTGCACAGCTGCATTACGCAATTCGACCCGAGGAGAAGAGGTCATAGGCATGCATTGTTCGTAACTGCAGTACAATAATACTCCAAAGCCGTTTCAAAACAGCTTTGCTTTTATCAACTTCAAAAGGCTTTTACAAACAGGTTTCTGAAAACCTGTTTAGGAAACCTGTTTGGATAGCCACAAAGGAGAGTTGATAAACGCACTCGTTCGTAAAGGCTTTCCGAAACGGCTTTCAAAACAGCTTTGCGTTTATCAACTCGTAAAAATTCCTTGAAAGCTGTTTGGATAACCTGTTTCTGCCGAGAAAAGGAGTTGATAAACGCACCCTTTGGAAGCTTTTAGTCCCCTCCCAGGGCTCAGTCTGGCTTGCTCTGGCATGCTGTGAAAATTGAGACTAAACACTTCTTTACCGTGATTACAGTGGCCATGTGACTCGGCAGCTGATGCTCAAATTTTTTTGCGACTTTTGCAGCACCAATGTCGATCTGAACACTCACACTCCGTCATAATTTTAGGCAATGTGATCGCATTTCTCATCAGTACCATCTAAAACTAAACCTGCCGAAATAGGCCCCGTTTACACTGACAGGCTCGGCCCGGGATTTTAATTCAAACCTTTCAATATTTTGTTGTAGTGGCGCTCTGCTTATAAACAAATGCAATTTGGTATAGTCTGGTTTCCAGACCCTTTGCCAACTGGACTCCGTGGCGGCGACAAAGTCGCCGCCTTTGCCAAAGGAAAAATCCTTTGTAGGACAAAACCACCTTAAACTATACTAGTTTTCGACGTTTACGGGGTTAATATCCTGAATAGCGAAATAGGATGGGCAGAGGGTCTGGAAGCCAGACTAAAATTGGCTGCGCATTTGGCCCAGTTTGCGTTTACACTTGAGAAAAGGCCGGGCTCGGCCGCGGCTCAGCCGAGGTGGAGACCACCTCCAGAGCGTGGCCAAATGCGCGGCCAATTTTGGCCCCGCATTTGGCCTTTTGCTCGTTTAGACTGAAATGAAGGCGGGCTCGGCCACAGCCGAGCCGCGGCCCAGCCCCGCACTGTAAAACGGGGTCATAGATTGGCTGCGGAGCTGGTACGAGACAGCTACCACTGTGAATGCTCTCTACATTTTTATGCCTCCACCACGAAGTGCCGGAGGCATGTTTTCGGCTTGTCCGTACGTCCGTCCGCTTTTGTTTACACGATAACTTGAGTAATATTTACTGGAATTTTACCAAACTTGGTCCAAGTATGAAGTATGATGGAGTAATTTGATTAGATTTTGGTCGAAATAGGCTGAAGGTCAAAGGTCAAGGTCAATCATGAAATTGTATCCGTTTACGCGATAACTCAAGACTGGATAGAGCATATTTCACCAAACTTTGTTGGAGGATGATGTATGATGGGACAATTACTTGATTAGTTTTTCAGTGAAATTGGACAGAGGTCAAAGGTCAAAGATCAAGGTCAAATCCTAAAATTTGTCTGTGTACGTGATAACTCAACACTGGATGAAGCAGCTTTCACCAAACTTGGTCCAAGGATGATGTATGATGGGACAATTAGTTGAGTAGATTTTAGTGACATTGGCAAGAGGTAAAAGGTCAAGGTCAAATGTTACAAATATTGCAATTTCCCCCATATCTATGCAATGCCCAAAGGTATTTTCTTGAAACTTGGTGTGGACATGTACTACTGCATAAAGATTCTCCAGAGAGAGTTTCATGTCATAAGGTCAAAGGTCAAAAGGTCAAAGGTTAGGTGAAAATGTTGCAATATCACTTTTCTTGCAAATAGTTCAATGTATCTTTGTGGAACTTGGTACATACGCATGTACTGACTGGCAGAGATTATCTAGGGAATTTAGGGGTCATGGGTCAATAGGGGTCAAAGGTCAAGGTCAACTCTTCAAAATTTTACTATTTCCCTCATATACTAGTATATGCAATGCTTGCATTATCAGTTTCAAAACTTAATACATGCATTACCTAATGGAGATTCTCTTGGAAATTTCCAGCCAGAAGGTCAAAGGTCAAAGGTTAAGGGTCAAAGGCCAGGTTTCAATGCCCCCCCCAAAAAAAAAAAAAAAATCCATTTTGTACCGTTATTACACTCTTTCTTCATACCTTGGAAATTACTCAATGCATAAACTTATAAAAAGGTCTGTCAGAATTCAAGTAAAAATTCTCAATTCCCCAAATATGTATACCTGCACTCTTAGAAAATTAAAGCAAACCCAGTTCAAGACATTTCTGACAAACCTGTCATTTCAATATTTTGCCAGTTATGTGAAACTGTCATGGATCACACATTGTGAAGACATTGTACTATATGCCTATTGGGAGAATCATGCATTATGGCGGAGGCATCAGTCGCCATAGCGACATTTCTAGTTTTTTTTTTTTGAGAAAGATTTTTATCTATTACTTTACCCGTTGACCTTAATGTTATTTATACGGTGTACATATAAAAATATACTATTTTATAACCAGCAAGCACATTATTTAGTAGCAATCTTCTAAATTGTTTTAGTGAAGTGAACTTTGGGTTGTGTAAAAATAAGAACCAAAAAAAATCTGTTTTTATTTGTTGTTGCCATTGTATTAAAAGTATGAAGCTAGTCATTTCCAGAGTCCGAGTGTAAACTCTCCTATCATTTGCAAGATAATCAAACTCTTGTGTTTACTAATTTTCAAATTTCTGCATAAAGCATGCCACTGTGAAATGCAAAAAGGCAGTGATGTTCATATAGACAATAGATAGAACCACATTCCATACATGGAATGTGGTTCTGTCTATTGTCATTATGAACATTATATATACCTCATGTACAGTCAGTGTATGGAGCATTCACGGAAAGGTAACTTTTTTTTTTCTTTTTTTTGATTTGCCAAATATTACATACTTTTAAGCAGTGTCTACTGGTTTCGATGTGAACATGCAAATAGGCTGTCGGTGCACGACTGGTGAGCTTACTGTGAACACAATTTAAGCCTCGACTGATGCTAGACTGGTGCAGAACGCCGTTCGGCACTATTAGAGGTTTAAATCCAAGGACCAATGTGAATACGCCACTTGTGTCTCCTAATGTATTATTGTCCCAATTTACTTTTTGACCAAATATGTTGACCACACGATCAGATTGGCTTTGACAAAATACAGTACATGGTAAATGAGATAAAGAGACAAAGTGTTTATTATGCAAAATCAGACATACAAGAGTTAGTAAGATTTTAACACATGTGTCACTAAATTGTGATATTTTGATTTGATTGATTTTGATTTTATTTCTGAATTTCTTTTTTCATACATTTTTATGAAATACAAAGTAAATTGAACAAAGTAATTGAGCACAGAATAATTTTAATCTGACAGTTAAAACAAATAAATGTTCATTTCAATATCCAACATTTTTTTTTCCTGACACAAAATGAAAATAAACATTATTTTATGCATACATTTATGCAAACATAAGTTCTATTGTTCAAAGACAAATTAGGCAACTCTTGATGTACAGAAATTCGCGAGACCATCATTTAAAAAGCAAACGCTTGACATGGACAATGGCCTCGGAAATGATTGTCTAAACAATACAACATTGTAAGAATATAACATACAATTTTGACTTGTAGGATACAATATATTCTTTCTTTCTTTCCATTTGATGTCAAAAAAATAAGTTTTATAAAGATGTGTATGTGTGTCGGAAGACCTGTGGAATAATTATATTTCATTATTTCAATATGTGATTTGCTAGTGATATTGCTGTTTCCCTGAAAACTATGGATTTCATCATTTTCTTATTTCAGGTACAATTTTCATGAAACCCCTACAATTCATCTGCTGTTACTCTGTGGAATAAAGGTTATCTTGATCATATTGTGCATTTAACTCTTAATGTGCCAGACCAAAAAACCCCAACGTGCCAGACGTTTTTACCCAACGCCAGAAAGTTTGCGAACTGGATTGACAATGTAATTTAAAAATGCTATATCTTTCAAACTATTGACTGTTTTGAATTGAGTTCTACACAACAAATATCAAGAAATGATTGTTCTTTCGTGTCATATAGTCAGGTTGCTGTAATATCTATCTGAACCTGAAATATTGCAGAAATAATCGATATCAGTAAAAAATTATCATGAATTTTTGTGTAGTATAGAAAGAAAGAGTCAGTAGTGATTTTTCTTCAATAGAATGCTCCCTTGCCTCTGTAAGAAAGTTTTAGAGCTACATTTCCTCTTTCATATGATAACAAATTGGTCTTCTAGAGTTGTATAATTCCAAAGATATTGGCAGTTCAATTTGCCTTTTCAATTTCTTTTCTGCCTCGGTAATTCATTCCCAAATCTGAGTCCTTTAGTCCCAGATCGTGTATTTGAAACTATCCCGGGTCCTGGAAGGGTGTCTCTTGTCCACTTGAGAAGCAAGCACCTACTAATTAGGTAATCCGAGTATCCTCTCGGATCACCTTCTGTATCTGTACTGATTCTTTGTTTTTCTTCTTCTTTTTCTTCTTTCTCCTCAAAAGTTGTGTAGAGGTTAGCTCAGAAAGTCCTGTGCCTGTCAATTTCAAAATTATACCATGTATGTATCATGTCCCAAAGACGACAGATCTAGTAAAATCATAGTGATCAGTCGACCGTGATGTCACTATGACGTCATTATATGAAAACACATTCTCATTCATATCTCATTAATGGAATGGAATTTTTCAATTAAATTTACGTCACACATATTTCAAGTCAAGCGCATTCTACTCATATTCTCAAAATTCATATTTACCCTTGAAACGTGTTGAAATATTTGTATGCTCCAATCGAGCTCAAATTTTTTTTTGCACACGTTTCAGACCATTTGGAGCATTTTTTGAAAAATTGAAAAAATTGGACGGACGCGTACGCGTGCGTGCATATACACACGCACAGCTCATATGCAATTGAAATTTCCCGTTTTTTCACACGGAACGGATGTCTGAAATGTCAAGGAATAATTCTACCAAGTTTCAAGTTAATCCGACTCAATATGACGTCATACGGGCCCGTCAAAGTCATACGGGCCCGTCAAAGTTGAAATTCCGCGCGCTCGTCAATGGCGATATACAGTGCAACTATGCCAAAAAAAAACGCCAATTCTAAATCCAATTTTACTCGTCAGGATGGACGGTGACCCCCCATTTTCTTTACATATTCTGAAAGCTGATGAGTTGTACATGTCATTTCATGGGTTAGCGATGCTGAAAAAATGATTAAAAGATATCAAATTTCTTAATAAAATAAAAAAAGTAAATTTTCAAAATGACGTCATCAAATTTCAAGTTCACACAAGCATATCTCACTTATCCTTTGCCAATTTTCACCCAGATTTCAGTATGTTGTAGCTTGTTAAATGTTCTTTCATAATTGTACTAACAAAATTTTGATTGGATGACGGCATCACCTCGTAAAAATGGATTAAAAGTAATCTTGTCAAATTTGACCAGTTTACGTGTTATGTCTATGGGAGTGCAATTTTTCTGGAAATGAAAATTGACATGACTATCTTTATCGAGCGCTAGCTCACTTACACTTCGGTGAATTTCTCCCAGATTTTAATATGTTGTAGCTGAGACTTTACGCTATCGTAAGTGTGCCCTTCATTTTTTCATACGACGTCGGGATCATGTCGAAAAACTTGGTTGAAATTAAAGCTTATCTTCGATGTATTGAGATATTTCTTTCTTTCTGCAACTTTCTTTGCAATAACTCAAGAAAAACAGCCCCTATCACCCCCATATCTTGCACATGTTTAGTTCATGTCACGTACAATATTTCATAAAATAACAACTACTTGATCGGACACCATCTTGGGTATGTAAATTAGGGTCAAAGGTCATAAATGTTTCATCCTGTATCTTGGTGAATACATGTCCTATCTTTTCCATATTTTGCACACGCAAAGACCATGTTACAAGAATCATTTCACAAAATAATCACTTTTTGCTCAGATGCCATTTTGTCTGTGCAAAGTCGGGTCAAAGGTCATATGTACTTCTATCTTTGTCTTCGTTATGACGTGTTATCTCTATGGGAGGGAATTTTTCTAGATGTGAAGATTGACATGATTGTCTTTATCAAGCGCTAGCTCACTTACCCTTCGGTGAATTTCTCCCAGATTTTGATATGTTGTAGCTGAGACTGTAAGCTGTCGTAATATGCCCTTCTTGTTTTTATACAATATCGGAATCGCGTTAAAAAACTTGGTTGAAATTAAAGCTTATCTTCAATGTATTGAGATATTTCTTTCTTTCTGCAACTTTCTTTGCAATAACTCAAGAAAAATAGGCCCTATCAGCCCAATATTTTGCACATGTACATATTTCTCATAAAATAACTAATTCATCAGACACTGTCTTTTCTCGGATAATTAGGGTCAATGGTCATAACATTTATTTCCGAATATATCGGATCACCTAATTTGTCAGTGTTGACAAATTCTAAGTCTAGTCCTTCTTTTGTCTCTATACTAAGGGCAGACGGGCGGGCGGGCATACTCTATTGAAATCGGCAGGCCTTTGTCTATGAGAGGTTTGTGCTCGCGCAATTCTTTGGCTTACCGGTCTACTTTCTGTACACTGTACATGTGCATAGACAAGAACAAAAGCGTGTTCTTCTTTTGTATATATGCTAGCGTGGGGATGATTAGTGAAGTTCACCAAGACAAAAGGATGAAAAACTTGACCGACGAACGAAAGCTGACCCTCTTTGAGGGACAAAATGAAAGCCGCTCCTGCAGAAGAGCACCCAAGCAGGACAATGCGAGTCGAAATGCATAGACAACACATGCAGATTCAGTAGCATACACGGTGTGTGGTTTATCAATGAGAATTTTAATCTATACACATCTCGCAGAGGGTGCGCTCTCTGCGGATTTTCACGACGCGAAAAAAATACATCCAGCTGAAAAATCACGTATTTACTCAAAATTTTCTTATGTAAATATACTCATATTTTTAGTGGAGACGATGGCTATGCTAATCAGCTACCAGTACATATCAGTGGCAGTTTAATGGTGTATCGCATTATGGTGCAACAAGAACTTAAATGACCAATGTTTTTGGCACTCTTCTTAGTCGCCGATCGGCGACCATGGCACATTAAAGGTGTGATTTCACGGAGCACGCGAACGATTTGCGAAGGACGCGAATGGCAAAATCCAGCATTGGTATTTTAGTCTGCGAAAGTTCGCCAAATGAACGTGAGGGTTCGGAAGCGTCGTCAATTGTTCGCGAATGTCGTTTTTACTTCAGCAAGAATTTCAAAAAAGTTTGAAATTTTTTGTGAACCTTTTCCGCACACTTGGTCGTGATTTGCTCGTGAATTGTTCTCGAAAGTGTCCTTAAAGCCTTGTCATATGCGCAAGACCTTCGCAAGACACGCGCGATGTTCGCAAAATGTTCGTGAAACCCCAAACAGACTCCGAAACTTTTGAGAATGTCTCGCGTATGTTACGCGAAATCTGCGAAGTTTTTTCGATCAATTTACGATGTAATCGCAAACTTTTCGCGTACCTTTTGAGACATTCTCGCGAACGTCTAGCGCACGTTTGGGGGATGTATGACCTATACGTTTTCTACAAATAAAAATCGTAGCATACACCTAAACATCAAACAATTATTAAAGACCTAATAAAATGGTTTAGGCATTTTTTTCTCAATGATGTAATAATATTAAATGTTAAATTCTAAGTAATTCTATGGTTGTGCGGGGATTTTTACTGTTCTGAATTTTGTTCTATATTTGTTAACATAATGGAAGCAATTTCCTCGGTTTTGAAAAACTTTCTATACTTTCGCCGCATGCGGCGCACTATCACTTCTAAATTGTGATGACGTCTAAGAACGGAGTCGTTCACGACACCAGTCTAGCCGTAGCCAGCGAGCTGGCAAGGCTATGCTAGCGCAGCACAGCGACAGCCGGCCGGCGGCTGCACTGGCTAGCGCTCGCGGGGGAGCGAGCTAGCGAGCGCATAGCAGGTGCTGCGCTGCACTATTGTCATTGGCTAAGCCTTTAGACAAAAGAATCTTTAATGAACTGTATCGGATTTAATACTGCCAATAATACAGATTACACCTGTGGTACGCTTGGATATCCATTATTTTCGCCAAACTCGTGAAATAGGCCCCACCACTGTGTGTCTAATAGTAATAGTAATACTAAGGCGACTCGCCTGTTTAAATACTCATGAATTCAGCCCCACCGTGTGGCGTTCATCTCGGTAGGTAAGCACGGCAGTGGGGCTGCCTTCCACAGTCAATACTCGTGAATGCGGCGAAAATGACTTCATAATATGGCCCTCGACTAATTTAACGGCCAATTTAACCATAAATACAACCCTACCTAACCCTAAACCCTAGGAGGACCTACCCTTGCTTGCTATAAACGCACGGGTACGGTGCACGCGCACTGCGGTGGGGCCTATTTCACGATAACCCCACCACCACTGCGTGTCTGTACTAATACTACGGCGACTCGCCTGCTTTATAGGCCTAGACCTACTCGTGAATCCAGCCCCACCGTGGCATTCATCGGTAGACCAAGCACGGCGTTTGGGCTTCCTTCCACAGTATGATTTTTTAGCATAAAACAAAAACTACTCGACCAAAATTGACGATCATTCTTGGTATCGTTTTTCTTAGAAAATGGCGCATCTAAATTACTGATAACAAATATTGCAGAAACTGACTATGGGAAACTGGTTAGAATGCAATGAGGAAGCGATAGCACTCATGCGTTATTTCCTGTCAGCTGTGTGGAAACTTGATTTCTAGGCCTTTTTTTTTTTTGCCACGACCCACCCTGTAACAACATATCCCCCTAACCGTTAGGCTTTAGAGTGTAGCCTCTGTACTCTGCTATTACTACTTACTAGTCTACTAGACCTAGTGCCGTAGTGGTAATAGTACTACTACTAGTAGTAGTACTAGTAGACTACTACTACTAGTAGACTGCTACTAGATCTACTACTAGACTACTACTAGCAGTTTAACTTGTAAGCGACAAGCCAGGCCACGGCCGGGACGCTCCCGCTTGCTTACTGCGGCCGGAGTAGCCGCTCACTAATTTGTGAGCGAGCTGGGTCTGTTCTTCTAATTTACTTACTAGACAAACAGTTACAACTTACAATGTCAATCATGTAGAATACAGTACACGTATATCCTTTCTAACGTTAAACTGTATGGGGGCATACCAGACATACCACTCTGTATTTCCCAGGCGATCGTTTCTGTGAGGTCTATTCTCGGGCTTGGTGCCATGTTCTTTATACGCTCTTGCACTGGCAGCGGGGGAGATGCAGCTGGTTCATATCGGTAAGGTGCAGCCCCACGATAACGTTCTGGTTCATCGGCTGCCTCTCCCTCCCCATCTTCCCCTTCAACTTCATGTGCCTCCTCTTCTTCTCCGCTATCGTCAGAGCTGCAGTCTTCATCATCATCATCCATGTCGAAGTTTACCCATATAGGGGAAGACATTATGCTCGAGGGTACCAGGTACAGTATCTGTGCAAGCTAACTTAGTGATAATGTACGTGGTAATGCGTACATGTCGACAGTCAGTGGGTCGACCGGGAGCGCACATCCCGCGGGGCCCGGGCCTGGCCGGGCTAGCTATCGTGTACGCGCGTGTACCAAGCTAGTAATCTGAGTGCTTGTGCTGAGCGGCGTCTGCTAACTGAGCACAACTCCGTGCTTATACGTCATCAATCGGTTCAGGGGTGTTGGTCACGTGACTATCTTTTTCGCAAAAGCTGCAATAAAAATAAAAAAAATTAAAGACTAGCAAAGAGAAGGAAATGTTTGATTACAAAAAAAAAGATCGGGGAATACACTTAAAATTAATCTAAAATATGTAAAATTTCTTTTGAACTATAGAGATTATGTGTTGGAGGAACTGCAAAAAAAAAAAATCAAATGCTTTACTAGTGGAGATAGGTCCTAGAAAAAAAATGTAGGCAAGCACACGATAGAGAAATGAGAGAAAAAGAAAGGAAAAATACAGGAAAGGAAAAAAAATTCAACTCAAGACAGCTTCCACCTCTCCTTGGGTACATTTTCTCCCATGATTATTGAAAATGTTTCGTTGTTCACATTTCCGCCGCGTGTTCTTCGTGTACGTAACATGCTGTACTTTGGCAATGATACACACGCCATTCGCACATAGTCGTGGAAACTTCGCACAAATTGCGCAAGAATAGTTTTCGGCTTCATTGTCGGAACACATTCGGGGAAAAACTTTTCTGAATGTTGGATTTTGTCATTCACGTCCTTCGCAAATCGTTCGCATGCTCCGTGAAATCACACCTTATGAGTTGAAGCGTAGATTTCACAAAGCAGTGAGACCATTTTTAGTTTCAGTCACAGCACACTTGCAAAGAAATCTTGTGTAGCAAAGCTGATTTCTACTCATCAATTAACATTGTTAAATTCAAGATAAAGGTTGTGTACTCTTTGTCTGAATGTGTTTTTTACTCATATGTGTTATAGGTGAATGTGAAAAACTGATATGAAGAACCTGTGCTGTGATGGAAGGCCCAGCATAGATGTGATGAATTATCATTTATGTGACCCATCAGGCCTGCACTGCACTGCCAACTGAAATTGCAGGGAGCATTGATTGGCTAGTCACAGTGGTTTTGTGTAATGCCCTTCAAATACATTTACATAGTGAATTGATTCAGATTCATAATAAAGTCACATCAATACTGACATTGTGATGATCAAGCAATCTATATTTTTGCTAAATCTGTGAGGGACTATTTCTCTCTCAAAAAGACAAACAAATAAATATTTGTGCAAAGAAGTTCCATTTTGGTGTAATTGAATAAATACCCCTGATGGCAGTTTGTGTTGGCACACAGAGCAAGTCATGGTGGAGTGCATTGTTTTAAGTTCATCGCAAAGGCACTCTCATGCCTCCTCTTAGTTGCCTCATGAAATCAATGAATTATGTCTTTCATTTGCCATAGATTTGACTGATGGGGGTTCTGCCCACTTTGCGGAGACAGTTAGGGATATAAAAAGGAGGTAAGTTACAACAATACTGCAGATGCCGTATATTTTGCAGGCAAAATATTTTGCAAACCACTACTTGCAACACCTTTAATTACTACAGCAAACAAATGAGGAGCAGCAGAAATTATTATCTCATTTTTTAAAATAAACTAAGTGATTTCCCTTGCTGCATATTGCATTTTTGTAACCAGCAACAGTATTTTGGGAGGTCATGTTGCAAAAATATCGGACCACTTCCCATATTCATAACATTTTGCAATCCACTACTTGCAGACATTTTCATGATAGATAAACACTGAATTAATGAATGAAACACTGAAAAATGAATATTAAAGGAACAAGTGAAATGAGACAGAACCCCTTTATACAAACTACACCCAGCAGGGTGTGGCACAAAATACCTCTTTACCAATATACCACTATAGTACATACATGTGCAAATTTATTCTTCTGTCATTGTTGAACAATGTGTTGCCATGATAACAGTTTATTTTGAATGAAAATTATACAAATATTTTGGTTTAGCTAACTCTCAGTTTTGTTTTGTTTTAGCATTTGGCTTCAAATTTGGCATATGTGACCACTATATTACCTAGATGTGGAAAATTTATCTACGTCATTGTTGAAAATGTGTTACCATGATAACAGCATATTCTGAATGAAAATCATGCGATAATGTGAATTCACCTAACTCCCTCATCTTTTGAGCATTTGACTTGAAATTTGGCAAATGTGATGGCTATGATGTATAGTTGTGGAAACTTCATTTTTTGTTAATGTCAAACTTTGTGTTGCCATGGTAACAGCATTTTTTAATGAAAATCATAGAAATTGCTGATTTACTTATCTTGCTCCGTCATGTTTTGAGCACTCGACTTGAGATATGGGACATACGACTAACAATGAGCAAAACATACATTTATTCAATGTTTAACAATACATTGCCATGGTAACAAAGTAATTGCTGGTTGAGCTAACTCCGCCAGTGTTAGGTGGGGATATTAATCACATTGAGTGATAGTTCTGATAATTATTATTATTATAATCCATGTGTCTAGTAGGTCCATGGATATATATTCTGTAAGACTACTATTAGAAGGTGAACTTGTGATATTCAGGCAAGACCACCACGCGCAATTTTTTTTTTAAAGAACCTCAGCCCATCCAATGTTTGGCAAAGCCCAGAGAACTCATTTTTGCTTTGTCTTTGTATGTGGGTAATTCCATAAAATAGGGACCCACTTTGTGACATGCCTATTTTGCCAATAAAATCAGAAAATCAGATTTTTGTTCAACATAACTTTAAAAAACATTCATATTGAGTAAGTCCCTTGAAAACTGACTGAAAATTAACATTCTAAACTGAAATTGAAGGAAGTCGGCATACCAAATTGCAGTGTATGGGGAAAAACTGGTTCACCATGTAAAGGGGATACCATTGGTGTCCCCCTTACACAGTGAACCATCCATTTTGGCATCTTACCATATATTTCAAACTAGTTCTATGTTTGTTTCAATAGAAGTGATTATTTTGAAGTAAGAAATTAACTGTACTATTGAAAAAATGACACAACCCCTATTTTTGGCCAGGAAAAAGATTTTTCAATGTTTCTCGTGTAAGGGGGACACCAAATATTATTTTTGCATTTCTTTTTTCCAAATTAATAGAGTGGTCAATTTTTGATACCTGTTACAAAGAAACCACAGCTACATTGTAAAATATGCCAATGACGAGCAATTATTGTTGTGATAAGACAAAAAAAATAGCTATCACTGTGCCTCGACGTAATATTTAGGGGGACACCAAAGCCACGTGTGAAAATTATAATTTGGTCTTTTTTTCAAATTTATTTATTTTACCCCAATTTTCTCTTGAAATCTTTTAAACTATGTGATTGCTACCAAAATAACAACAAACAGTTCAACACTGGTCCTTAATATGGATTCCACACTCATAAATTGAGGTTTCTCGTGTAAGCAATTATGGGGACACCAAAACTTACACGTGAAACGTCTTTCTTGGGATTTACGTGCGTAAATGTGTATCAATTGATGCATGAATTATATTTATTGTGGTCAAAATTTGCTTGTCTTATATCATTTTTGACCCCTTAAAATAGAGTTTAATCCACAAACAAGCTGTAAATCTGTCTAACTGGTGTTACAGTAAAATGTCACACAATTTTGCCCAACAACGTTGTGATTTTGCACTTTTTATCAAAATTCATGTGGAACTTTGAAAAAGCAATATCTACTTCATTTCGCTTTACTTACCTATAAATATAACAATTGCCATTCTAATGCCAATTAGAATTGCCCCTGGTAGCTAAAAATATCTTTGAACCCCCTCGTTGCCCTGGCAATGGAAGGGAAAACTTTCACACACTCCCCTATATAAGCCCGAGCGTGGGCGATCTAGTCCTCTTTCTTCTGCCGCCGCTGCTCACTACGAGTTCCCCACGGTTTAGCTTACGCATATACAGATAAGATTGTTCCCTTTTTTACCTTATCGTGTTTGATTTCGTATTTATTTGAGGTATATTCCTTGTTCTATCGGCTGCTTAGCCTAGTTTGATTGTTTCTTGTTTTTAGTGACGGCTTAGGGCATTTAAGATGCCTAATTCGTCTCCCTCTTCGCCGCCCCGCTCGAACCCTACGGCGGAGGCTGTACTGAACATTTCAACGAAGGCGGGATCCAACGCCGCTAAAGCAGAGCAGGGCACAAAAAAGAGACCATGTAGTAATCCTGTGCTCCCTGCTTCTTCTCCTCCATCAAAGAAGGGAAAGAAGAGCGCCTTGAAAAAGCATTCTCTTCCCGGTCCATCCGAGAAACCAGGCTCCAATGTAGCGGTTTCTCCTGCCGTTAGACCCAACGAGACTAACCTGGCTCCGCCGACCAAGTCGGTAGACTCCAGTGTACTGAACGTCAACCAGCCTGCTAGCGTTGATAACAGCAGCTCGTTTAATACAACAGCGGCCTGCAATTTCTTCATGCAGGCCCTACAATCGGTTCTTATTTCACATAACCAGGGAACCCTTCCCGCACGGGCGGGCGATCCTACAGGTCCCTCGGTTTTTCTGATCCCTACGCAGTCTTGTCAGTTATCTCCCGGGGTCCCTTCCCGCACGAGCAGGCGATGCGACAGGCCTCTGGAATCTCGCCCCAGCGACCGTATCGTGAGCTCCGTCCTCCCCCGGGTCCGTCGATCTGCCTACACGTGATAATGCGGCCCGTTCGGACTCGGCCCCCGTATTTCGACAATCCCGATGCCGAACCCGCGATAGGGCTTCCCCCCGCCGGAGAGAGGGGGAAGATATCGGGTCTCGCTTCCACTCTCGCGTTCCGACGATCAGTTTGGGTGACTATTCCGATGATGAGTTTGGATATCGCCCCCAAAAAATAGCATCTCGTGCGAGAAACTGGGCAGACAGTGATACTGGTGTTAGTTTCCCATCGTCTCACTCAGTACACTCTATCAGCTTAGATGGTCGGGAAAGCATATTTACTGACGAGCTTCCTCCCTCTGATAAAGAATCAACGAATCAGACAGGTAGAAGGGACGGCCAGATAGCCGCTGAACTACTGATAAAGTACTGTCCCCAGTTAAAGGCAGAATCAACTGCTACTGAGGAAAACGAAGAGGCCAAGCCCATATTTTGCTTGGAATCTGAATTGTCTGCTCGTAGCCAAGGACCCAGTGCGGTGAAACTTGATACCCCCTTTGCTACGTGTTACGCTAAACCAGCCCATTCGTCCCTGAAATCCCGATCTAGCCATTATGACGCTTTGTCCGGTTTTCGGTTTGGCAGTAATGATTTCAACGCGGTGTTCAATACACCTGCAGTCCCAGAGGCAGCGTTCCGTGTGGGTGACGCTCGCGCTCACAAATCCCACTTCAACCGCACGAGATCTCGATCTTTCGGAAGGATAGATTCGCAGATTGCCCACATTAAGAAGACAGCCCGTAGCTTGATGAGGCTCGCGGCTTATCAAAGCTATCTAATTATGGCGCAATGAGAAGCAAGCCGTTTGGCCATAGACGGGGAGGACCTGAAAAAGATCTCCGATTTGCTCTTGCGAATTTCAGATCTCCAGTTCGAACAGGCCGCCCGAACAGCGTTACTATGTTCAAAGTTTCGCAGATCTCAGGTGATGGAACAGCTCAAACTCAAGAAAGGGGCTGACTCCATACTCGCAAAATTGCCCCTTACGGGCCCAGACCTGTTTGCGGAAAAGTTTCAGCAGGTACTGGAGGACACCATCGCGACGTCTAGCACTGCAGACAAGACCGCCTACAAACTGAGCAAACCCAACCGCTCCTTTCGACCCTCTAGGGACCATATGCCCCCTCAGTTAGGGTTCTTCCGTGAGGGATGATCATCTCAAGGTTCCCCCTATCGCAGACATCCGTACAGTCAGTCTTACAAGCCACCATCCGACTCTCGCAGGCCTGAGGGCAGAGAGCGGGACGGAAGATCGTATAGACGACCCCGGGGACAGCAATCTAACCCCCCCAGAACGCAGTCGACTGCCCCCCAGCGGGACCTTTCATCACAGTTATGACTATCCGAATCAGCACGCAGGGCAACCCCCAGTAAGGGGCAGACTCAAAGTATTTGCCCATCAATGGTCACAAATCACCTCAGACAAATTGGTGCTCTCAATAATTCAGAAGGGATATGTTCCCTCACTGATTCACCCAGAATTGCTTCCGGAGATATAAGCAAGAAAACCAACCTGCCAACAAACCCACAAAAAAAAAGGGCTTTGTTACAAGAGATAGAGTCCCTACTAACCAAATGGGCGATTGTTCAGGTCCACACAAGAAGGCATCTTGTATTATCCCCAGTTTTTCTCACCCCCAAGCGAAAAGGCGGATTCCGCATGGTGCTAAATGTAAAAAAGCTAAATCGATACATCGCAAATTCCACTTTCAAAATGGAAAATCTCCGCAACATTCTGCCGCTCATCAAGGCAGACGATTGGGCAGTCTCCATAGATTTAGTAGACGCCTACCTTCATGTTCCCATTGCCCACACTGCACAGCATTTTTTCGGTTTCGCAGTGGCAAACAAAGCGTACCAATATCGTGCTCTGCCCTTTGGTCTCAAAACTGCCCCACGCATCTTCACTCGAATTGTTCAGACACTCGCAGCCCACTTACGAGAAAGGGGCATTCAAATTTTTGTCTATCTAGACGACTGGCTGGTATTAGCAGACTCTGCAGACATACTACGCCGTCACTTAGACATTACATTAGACCTAGTCTCCAAGCTAGGTTTTCTCGTAAACTACGAAAAGTCTCAGCTCGAACCCACTCAGAATCCAGAGTTCTTGGGCGCCAAACTAGACTTGAAACTAAGGCTCGCCCATCCCCTCCCTCGCAGAATAGACAAGGTTCATCTAGTGGGGGGATTCCTACTCCGCACGTCTCACGCACAAGCCAAGCACTGGCTGCGTTTCTGGGCCTCCTTGCAAATCTCTTGGACACAGTCCCAGATTGCAGAAGGAGAATGAGGCAGAGCCAAATGGCCTTTCTCAGTCAGTATCGCCCACTAACAGACCCGATGACTCAAATTATCCGCCTTACAAGGACATTGTCCCAGGCGGTTCGCTGGTGGATGCCCCCGAATACCCTACAAATGGGAAAACCCTTCACTACCCCAGCCTATGGCTATGGGGTGGGGTGCAGTACTAAACTCGGACCAGGTTCCAGGAACTTGGGGAGAAAGAGACAGGGGTCAGCACATAAATGTACTGGAAATGTGGGCAATACAGAATGCTCTGTTTGCCTTCAAAGACAGAGTTCGGAGGAAAACGGTTCTGGTAAAGTCAGACAACCTCACGGTAGTATCTTACGTAAACAAACAAGGGGGCACAAGGTCGAAACCTTTGTGCAATCTCTCTCTAGACATTCTAGATTGGTGCGATTTGGTGGAGATGAATCTCATAGCCTCTCACATACCAGGAAAAGACAACTATGTGGCAGATTTCCTGTCGAGGGGAAGTTATCTCCCCACAGAGTGGCAACTCAATCCAAGCATTGCCAAACAGATCTTCAACAGGTTCGGTCCCCCTCAGGTCGACCTATTCGCATCGACATTGAACAAGCAGTTGCCAGTTTATTGCACAAAACACAATGATCCAGCAGCTCTGATGACAGACGCATTCACAATGCAGTGGAACAGGTTTCTGGGGTATGCGTTCCCACCCTTTGCATTGATACCAAGAGTACTACAGAAAGTGCTAACAGACAAGGCAACCCTCCTTCTGATAGCTCCTTGGTGGCCGAAACGGCCTTGGTTCCCCACACTGTTAGACCTCCTAACCTCTCCCCCAGTAATCCTTCCCTTCAGGGAGGATCTCCTCTGTCAACCAGGGACATCCACATACCATCCCAAGGTTCCCTACCTAAAGCTAACATTATGGACCATTTCAGGGAGATTGCGTCCTAGGCAGGTCTTTCGGGAAGGGCTGCAGAACTATCCTCCTCCTTCCTTAGATCGTCTACACGAGCCACTTATGACTCTAGACTACAGTACTACTTCAAGTGGTGCTACGATAAGAAAGTGGATCCTTCCACAGCACCTGTAGGCGAGATCGCTGAATTCCTCCTACATCTATTTGACAAGAGCTTAGCCTTCTCAACAATCAGAGGCTACAGATCGGCTATTTCAGCCTTACATAAAGGCTTCAGAGGGGGAGAAATGGTAGGATCCTCCTCTCATCTGAGTAGACTAATGAAATCCCTCTTTTTGTCTAGGCCTCCTCAGAAGAAACTGAGTCCCTCTTGGAGTTTATCGAGAGTTTTGCGTGCTCTGTCCAGGGCTCCTTTTGAACCTATGCACGACAGTTCTCTTGCTAATCTAACCATCAAAACCATTCTCCTCGTAGCAGTCGCTAGTGGGAGAAGACGCAGTTTTCTGCACGCTCTCTCTACCAAACCTGGCCACATTCATTGGGAAACTAATGGGGTTAGACTAATCCCTCATGCCAAATTTCTGGCTAAAAATCAAACCATAAACCCTACGCCAGGTGAGATCTTCATCCCCTCCCTTAAGACTCTGTCCTCCATCTCCCAAGACAAACTATGATGCCCTGTGCGGGCCCTTAAATGGTATCTTCACAAAACCGAAGAATTGCGCACTTCAGACAATCTATTTATCAGTATCAATCCTCCCCATGGCTCGGTCTCCCCTGATACTATTTCTCGCTGGATAGTTCAGGCCATTAAAGCTGGGGGTACGACTTCGATCCTCTCCCATAAGGTGCGGGCCCATGACACTAGGGGCATAGCCTCCTCCTGGGCTCTCTTTCAGGGAGTCCCCCTGGAAGATATTCTCAAGGCTGCCTACTGGCATAATCCTAACTCCTTTACGTCCTGTTACTTGTCAGACGTTATTTCCAATGAGGCCTCATTTGCCTCTGCAGTTCTTTCCTGTCCTAGCAGGAAGTAGTTCCATCTTGACTGAACCTCCTGCCTCAGCGAGCATGCAGCTCGTTAGCCATGATCAGTGAAAGAAGAAGGTTCCCTATCTTGAGGTTTTCCGCAGTCCCTCCATCCTCGGATCTCGGATCTGGCAATTGTTATATTGATTGGTAAGTAAAGCGAAATGAAGTAGATATGTTTGTTCGGTATCGAACATTTTATCTACGAGAGAGCTTTACTTACCTATAGGTCCCTCCCTCCTCCCCTCTCTGCGGTTCAGCCGGTTCATCGGCATCGAAAGAGGACGAGATCGCCCGCGCTCGGGCTTATGTAGGGGAGTGTGTGAGGGGTTTCCCTTCCGTTGCCGGGGCAACGAGGGGGTTCAAAGATATTTTTAGCTACCGGGGGCAATTCTAATCGGCATTAGAATGGCAATTGTTATATTGATAGGTAAGTAAAGCTCTCTCGTAGATAAAATGTTCGATACCGAACATACATTTCTATATTTTACTTTGAAAAGGAAGATACTTACCTGAATAAGAGTATTCAGAAGTAAAATTGATTTAGGGTATGTAATTTTTCAGCAATGACAATATGAAGCAAATAGAAGGGGCATTTAACTAGTAGGACCCTTTTTAATGGAATTACCCATGTGTGTTAATACAGGAAGCCATCCATCTTGGTAGAATGTCTTACTCCAGACTTCAGAGGGGACCTTGAGGCAGTGGAGAGAGTGGCTTTGTCTGGGTTGGATGTTTATGCTCACAATGTGGAAACAGTCAGCAGATTACAAAAGTAAGATTCTTCTTGTCTGGTATTGTGCCATGATAGCATATCTATGCGAATGACCACTTATTCCTAAAATTGACCTTCCAAGCTCAGTGTTGTGATGATATGAAATGATGGTATGTGTAATTTAGGCATATGGAATCATATGTACTTTTTTCTCAGCAGTACGTTCATAGCTGTGGTAGAGCACATAAAGAAATAATTTTTTTTCTGGTGTACCCTGAATGCAGATAAACCTCAATAAAAATTTCCAACTGCATGCTATACACAGTGAAAAAGGTAAAAATGCAATGTCATACAAGAATTGTATGAACTCAGGTACATCATTTTAGCAGTTATTGTTGTTTTTCAGATACGGTACACGTTAATGAAAATATCCCATGATATTACGTTTAAAATTCTGTTGAGAACAGTGGACGCACAAGCCCAACAGTGCTCATAATGAAATTTCCCACGCTTTCAACGAACTGAACGAATTTAACAGATTCAACCCAGAACCTCCAATAGTTCTTAGTACGATCTTCATGGAATCACAAACGAATTAAACATATTTAGTGAAATCTCAAAATAATGCCAATGAACCTAAAAAATTTCAACACATGTGTTTTTTATGCCTCCGCCATGAAATGTTGCCGCAGGCATAATTTTTCGGGTTGTCCGTCCGTCCATCGTTTCGTTCATCCTGCCGTAATCAATTTTGTGGACAGCATAACTAAAAACCTGTTTTAGATATCCTAATGAAACTTGGCAATGTGAGTGGGTGAAGTTTTGCCTGTCAAGGTTTGGATGCACATGCTCAAGGTCAAGTCAAGGTCAAATGCTCAAAATTTCACTATTGCCGCTATATCTATGTGATGCCTGAAGGTATTTTCTTTAAACTTAGTGTATACACAATCAACCTAATAAAGATTCTGTAGAGAGAGTTTCGGGCCATAAGGTCAAAGGTCAAGTGACAATGTGAAAATCTACTTTTTTCTTCATGCCTCAGAAATGGTTCAATGTATCTTCATGGAACTTAGTACATATGCATGTACTGACAGTGATTATCTAGGGAATTTGGGGGTCATGGGGTTAAAAGGCGAGGAGTCAAAGGTCAAGGTCAACTCCTCAAAATTTTTTTCTATTTCCTTCATATCTATGCAATGCCTGCAGGATTTTTCTTAAAACTTAGTGTATTCATGTATTACCCAATATAGATTTTCTGGGAAATTTTTTTATGCCAAAAGGTCAAGTGAAAATGCTAAATTTCACTTCTCCATATCTCGGAAGTGATTCATCATTAACTCATTTATGATGGTTTGCTTTGGTGAGCGAACACCCCCACAGACGGACAGGTTTTCCGAAATCGAGCCAGAACCCAGGGTTACTAAGGGGGTGTGACTTTATGGTCCTGCTTTACCCAATCATAAAATTGCTGTGTTTGAGGTGTAGGAATCCGCTTTCTGTTTGGTGAATAACGACGGCTCATGAATAATAATGTCGCTTTCCCCTCGATCTGGGTTCACACGCATGATTTGAACTTCATGCACTGTACGATTGTCAATTTTATGTTTCCCTATCAACTTATATGAAAAACTAGAGAAGCACTCTGAGAGCGCAGACCTCCGCCAAGCATGCAGCTCATTTCCACCACTGATCTTGTTCTTCTATAGAGATATCAGTGATTTCCACCCATACGTACTTGTAGCATTGTGTGCTGAAAGTCGCCCGATTTCCCAATATAGAAGCCTTTGTTACGTCATAAACCCTCAGCTGCACGGCACGCCTCGCCCTAGCAGAAACTAAAGCACACACTTTAGTGCGCGCATGCAAACCTCAAATATGTGCAGCCTGAACTCCCAAGTTCATTGACCCTACCTGCCAAAATATCAAAAGTCCTTCATAAATTCTCCAAAAATGTTCGGATCACTACCAAAATTTAATCATCTGTTACTTGTATCATGCTAAATCTTTCCTGCAAGTTTCATCCAAATCCGTTGATTTTCCACACTGACACACTAACTAACTAACAAACAAACCAACCTACGGTAACGAAAACATAACCTCCTCCCTTGGCGGAGGTTACCGTAAAGTTCCGTGTATAAGACGCACTATTTTTTCGTCGGAAAACATTGAAAATCGGGGGTGCGTCGTATACACGGGTACAGTCGAATCACAGAAAAAAATCCGTCATGTACACCCAATTTTATAAGGCCAACTTGGGGCCATGTATGCCCATGCAATCGACGTTTGGAAGGTAAGCAATCACTAAAACTTGCGGATAAATGAGCGATCTTTCAATCTGGACACCTAAGCTGCAAATACGAGATAAACTTACATCGGCCTTGTGCAGAAGAAACGATGTATCAATCTGGCCATAGACAACAGCTGTAACGGCACTGCTGTATGCTACCGATGTCGGTCTACCAAGCTACCAACAGCCAACCTAGTAGCTGGAATACGCAATGTACAGGTATCATTACTAAATTACCGATACCGTAAAACTTATCAATGTACTAGTATCAATAGGGCCTCATCCACGTCAAGCTCTGCTTATGATGACGGTCCCCTGTATTGATTTCTCCTTTGTTAATAGATACAGTCTGCCTTAATATGTTATTTTGATTCATAATTATGCCACTTCAGACTGAATGTTGTTACGCAAATGATTTTTCTTCGTATTGATTTGTATGTATCTGTATCATTTTGTTTTCATTTGCAATTGTATTCGGAGAAAGAAAATGCAGAAATAAACCAAACAAACAACAAACAACAATATGGCCATAGACAAAAGCTGTAAAATACGGAGTAGGATCGACACTATGTCACCGTAAATATGAACGATGTGTGAAGCATGCATGCATATCCATGTCGTTCGTTTGCTCTTCATTTCACGAGGCCAGCAAGGATAGCATAGCTACACTGCACTGTAGCTAGCTAGCTAGCTAGCAAGCCTTTGGCAAAGGCAGCAGCTGCAGAGAGGCTTTTGCAATGGACTCGCGTGCACACAGCGATCGGATCGTAGCGCGCTTGCCTGTTGCGCGCTGTGTGTGCAAGTCCATTGCTCTCTGTGTGCGTGTGCTGAAATTATAGCGAGCTGCCTTTTGCAAAAGGCTAGCACTGTGCATACAAGCATGGTACAAGAGACACACACATTACTGGTAATCCCTCTGGGCGAAACAACAGTGAGTGTAATTACCGTACGCACCGTACGTCTCGCCGTATGATCCCTCTGCTACACTTGTTGATGTTTTTCTTATTTTTCGTAATGAACCTTCCAGTCTGACATGCGTCAATATGCGAGACACCCTCTGCTATGCATGACAGAAAAGATCGTACTGTACACTCATGAGTACGATATGCATGACACATGTACCACGATTGAAAGGCGAAACAATAGCAAGTGAGTACCGAGACAAGTCTCGCACTTTGCGTCTTCCATATTTTGCCATTGTCCGATGAATACCGTTAAAAGAAAGTATAAAAGGAAATGAAAAAAAGAGCAAATACATGCTGAATTCTAGGGAAATTTTGAGCTGAAATAATATGTATGACACACGCAATATTTGCGTGGAAATTTTCGTGTTTTTTTTTTTTTTTTTGTTATTTTAGGCCCGAAAGTAGGGGTACGTCTTATACACGGGTGCGTCTTATACACAGAACTTTACGGTATAACACCTACTACTATTGACCTGCACGCTATGGCAGTGATGTCACAAATTTCATTTTATGGAAACTATTATGATTTGTTGGCCTTAAACCTTTAAAGTCTTTCAATGAAAAGCGATCTATCGAGGGATTGTAGACAGGTGGCCTCATGTGTTTCCATTTACACAACTATAAGACATGGTAAGTAAATCTGATCGTATTGTGGTGATATCAGTTGCACACTCAGGAATCCACTCTTGACTTCGTATTGTTCACGAAATTTGTTTGGTATAGCTAGGCAAGGAATTTTGGAAACAATAGGAAGTTATTTGATTCTATACAAGATACAACATACGTAAACCTGTGATGCCTGGCTTGGGCTCCTTGTTAGAGTATTCAAGTACAAAGCTTGTGTGCCTGTAACAGGAACACATGGCTTTATTTCAACACTAGGGAAATCATCAATGGCAATGTAATGTTGTAACTGGAATAAGTTTCGCAGACCAACATTCCATTTGAGCTTGTTTCTTGGTTTCGTTTCAACAATTCCCGTAATGTTGACAAGAGCCTGGGATGTTCAATATTCAAATAAATCATTGCGTCTCTGTAGCTATCTTTGACAACTAATGATGACTAAATCTGCATAATCCACGCTTTTGAAATACCTGCCATCCACACTGAAGTTTTCTGTATAAAGAAGTTTGCTTTCTGAAATTATCCATCATGACTGCCTACAGATTACAACTGTGTGACTTACGTTTCCATTGGATGAATAACAGAGATCCACGAGTGCATTTGTGATCTTATTATCGGGGTTTGATGCTGCCATTTTTCTGTGCAATCTTACGATTCACTTTCAACTCTAACATAATGTCAGGAAGATATTGTTCACTGTATATAGTATCAAATGAAATACGAGTTCACCCAGTGATATAATAAAACGCCATCACCAACCAAAATGGTTGTTGGTACGTGTATTATTTTTTTATATCGAAAGGAAGAATTAAACACCTGTTCAAGTCAGTTGATACAGCATGAATGAGTATGGGAATCTGTACATGGGAGTCTATACGATGAGAAGAAAACAAAAAGAAATAGGCTGGTCTTCTAAATTTTGTTTGATGGATGGTAGTCTGAACACACTTTTGCAAATGAAATGTAATATAATTATACATGACCAGGTTTGCCTATAATCTGTGTTTTGGTAATATCTTTGCAGATTATATATATTATTGGCTGTAACAATTTTACAGGCAAAATATCTTGGAGAAGTAATCATCACCAACAATGATAATTTCCTATCTACAATATGTATATGTTTGTACATGGGAATGAAGAAGTGGATAGCTGGAAATGAAATTGATGTAATGAGATCAACTGAAGGAGCACTAATCGAGGCAAATGTATTACAAAGGAGGAGCAAAATGGCAAATAAGTATATAAAATGGTACATTATGCAAAAGATTTTGCAGTCATTTTTTGTATGTTTGTCTTTCAATTTCATAGCTGGGTCATTCAAAATTTCCCACAAAAATGATAGAGCCATGAAGATACTCATTCAATTTCATTTTCCTTTCACTATCAGGGATGCCAGTTTTCCGGCAATAGCCGGAATTCCGGCTTTTTCATATTTTGGTGTCCAATTTCTGGCTTCGTGATATCATTTCCGTCTGTGTGGGAAAGCCGGAAAGCACGAGAAAGAAACAAAGAAAGAAAGAAAGAAAAACGAAAAAATATGATCATCTAAACTTACGGGACATTCACTTTCACGATTTCCGCAGTATGTTTCGCATATACTTGGGCATGAGAATATCACAAAACGACTGTCATGCAAAACTAGCGCGATGTTGCTGCTGCTAGCTGGGACATGCAACACGTGCGATGATAGCGATCGAACAGTGTGTGGTGTTTCTATGCGATGTACTATGTGCGGTGCATGAATCATACTGCGCTCTCACTATAGCTACAGCGCTGAGACGGTGTGGTGAGTCGATTGAGTCAGCTGAACGAAGCAAAACTATGGATTTTACGACACTAGGACTTCTTTATTTTTGCTACAAATTCCTTTTTTTTTCTAGAATACGACCACATTATTGTCTGGAAAGCGTTATACCAGCACGTGCGATCACGATCGAACAACATGTGGTGTTTCTAGGCGATGTACTATATGTGCGGTGCATGGATCATGCTGCGCTCTCGCGCATACTTGGGCATGAGAATATCACAAAACGACTGTCATGCAAAACTAGCGCGATGTTGCTGCTGCTAGCTGGGACATGCAACACGTGCGATGATAGCGATCGAACAGTGTGTGGTGTTTCTATGCGATGTACTATGTGCGGTGCATGAATCATACTGCGCTCTCACTATAGCTACAGCGCTGAGAGAGTATGGTGAGTCGATCGAGTCAGCTGAACAAAGCAAAACTACGGAGTTTACGGCACTAGGACTTCTTTATTTTTGCTACAAATTCATTTCTCTGGAGAATACGACCACATTATTGTCTGGAAAGCGTTATGGAACATCCAAACGACGGAGTTACAGTACCGTTAGTACCGCATCGGAACTTCTTTACAAATCTTCAGATTCATTTCTTTACTGCTCTCATTTTTTGAGCAATTGACCCCACATTTCGCTTGTGTGACCACCATCAAAGGTAGATGTGCAAAACACCTTTTTTGTTACCATGGCAATGGCAAATTTTTAGAAAATCATATGAAATGTTGTGGATCGAACTACTCTCATTTTTGTAGCAATTCAATTGAAATTTGGTGTATACGTTCAATGTTTAGTTGTGCAGGATGCCTATTTTGTTTGTGAATATATCTGTTGCCATGGCAACAGCAGTGTTTTTATATCAATCATACAAAAATATGTGGATTGACCTAGTTCCCTGAGTTTTTTAGTATTTGACTTGAATTTTGGCACATGTGACCACTACAGTATGTTGATGTGCAGAACACATCTTCTGTCGATGTTGAACAATGCGTTTCTATGGTAACAGCATTTTTTCACTAAAAAGAATACAAAAATATTGTGGATTCAGCTAACTCCCACAGTCTTTGAGCATATGGCTTGAAATTTGGCACATGTGACCACTATGGTACGTAGATGTGCAAATTTAATCTTTCTTCATTGTTGAACAATGCATTGCCATGGTAACAGCATATTCTGAATTAAAATCATACAAAAATACTATGGATTCAGATATCTTTCTCAGTCTGAGCATTTGGCTTGAAATTTGGCACATGTGACCACTATAGTACATAGATGTGTAAACTTAATCTTTCGTCATTGTTGAACAATGCATTGCCATGGTAACAGCATTTTTTCACTAGAAATGATACAGAAATATTGTGGACTCAGCTTACACCCTCAGTCTGAACTCTGAATTGTGATGTACTGTTGAATGCTACACTTCAGCCCTACAGGAAAGGGTTATAGCAATCAAGACAATACTTCTTCTGCTTCTTTTGTTTGCTCGCTAGTAAATTCATATGGAGGTATGTATAGAATAAGATTTAGTATTGTTTATGTATGTTTATGGTTACATCAGAATGGACTTCTTTGTGTCAATATTCTGAAACTACTGTACAGTAAAAGCATGCATTGCTCTGTTAGAACAGATTTGACGCATTTTAACTAATGTAGAATTCCTCGCCGATAGTTTTAACTAACTTCAACAGAATTTTTCTCTCGGATAAAAAAAAAAAAAATTGTTAGAAATCACAACACATTTAAAGGGACTGTACAGTACTGGTTGAGGTGAGGATTTGGCTTGTAACGTTTTGCGAAATATTTAGACACCACTCTATGAAATGTTAAAGAGCAGACAATTGTAAGGGGAATCAAAAGTTTATTTGATGAAAATCGGTTTTGAAATGACTGAGATATATATGTAAAAACAAGGAAAAACAAAGAGATCCTAATAAAAGTTGTCTCCTGTCAATTTCATTAGGATCGCTTTTTTGGACATCTCAGCCATTTCAAGGCCAATTTTCGTCAAGTATACATAGAATCCTTCTAGAAATTACATGCTCTTTCATATTTCATAAGAGGTGTCTCATAATCTCACCAAAAATGTTATAAACCTGAATCTTCACCTCAACCAGTATTGTACAGTCCCTTTAACATTTTTGTTTTTCATTTTCTACAGCTTTTGGCAGTTTCAACATATTTGATCTGCATTCAAGATTACATTTTGCAAAGCATTGGGAATTTTCAACAGTTTCAACAGAATTAGTGTCATGCATGAATGCTTTCAACAAACTTAAGGAATTTGCTAATCAGTGGCTGACGCTTATAACGAATTCAACGGAAATGTGTCGTATAGCAACTCTTTTAAGGAAATGTCATCGGCGTGTTTTTTCCATTAAAAGAGAAGTCCGGACGATTTTGAATAAATTTCACAGTCGAGAGGATCTTATCCGGTCAATGGATTTGAAATTTGTGCGCATGTGATGTGTGCGCCTGTGCTGGCCGTCAATTCAGTGTAGCTGTCCCAGGTTCCTCTCGACCGAGTCACATTAAGTCATCAATTCGAACAGAAAGGGACTATTGGCAGAATCAAACGTTGCCCGAAGCCTGTTGTCAATACTTCAACTTTACCGGTAAGTCTTCAAATTGAAGAAATTTTTCGATTTTAAGCTGATATTTATCCGCGATACTACCTTATCATGATCCTGAATGCGACAGTGCGCAGCCCCATTACGCTATGCGTATGGGGCTGCTGGTCACAGTTACCGGCAGCGGTACTACTAGTATGATGAAGCTGGCGCTGGCGTTTCTTCCGCTGTTCAAAGTTATACGGTCGTAATTTACCACCGTCAGACAAACTAGACAGTCTCGGACAACAAGAGAGGCAATAATTCTGAAATTGACAGACTGATTTCAGATTGTTCACACTCAGAAGTCGAAAAAGCGATCACGGATTGTGATAGCATTTGGCAGCAGCAGACGTAAATATATGCCTGATCACTCTGATGGCAACAATAGCCAATGAATTGTAAGTGATGGGATGGACACTAATAAGTACGCCAATATTACAATACATATAATGTTTCAATAAAATGAAAATGCTATAACATTGCGCCTATTTTACATTAATCTTTGACGGATTTTATATATATATGTATATACCGAAGATCATTTGAATAAAGGAATACAGTATTTGGCAACAGCACTCCTAAACGGTGTACGGATTCCTGCGGTAGCACCGACTAGGCAGACCTAGGCAGGCATGCAGATACCGCACCGCAGTCAGCAGTGCGATGGGAGATCGATGCGTAGCTGGGCTGCGCTCGCGGTGCTCTCAGTGGAAAATGAGCCTGATACATCACGCGCAATGCATCCTGGGACAGATAGTACGAAGGGCTGCTCGAGACGGATTCGAACACGAAGAATTACCTTATCTTTTAAAAAAATCATAGTAAATGTATCTGATGGTCTTTTCTCGTCGGGAAAAAGGTAATAGGTTCATGAAATATTGTTCTTTACACGGGAAACGGCTGATAATCGTTTGGACTTCCCCTTTAACAGAAATTTGCTATTTTTGTCGAATGTTTTCATTACCGCATACTGTACATGACCGATTGGGCTTTATAATGTAGATTCAGTTAAGGCCAAGTAAAAAAAGAAACCAGTTTCTCGTCCTCGCGCGCATCGATTTTGGCCGCCGCATCAATTTTTTTACTATTTACTATTTTCAAAATGGCGCTGAAAATACCAAGAAATTCATAATTCTCGTCCCAGCCCGCTCCCCGCCCGCGTCGATTTTCAGTTGCCGCATCGACTTTTTTGATATTTACTATTTTTTCGGCCGCCGAAAAGAAAATCGACAATTAACCTACCAATCGTGATGTCTCATTTCTAGTTTATACGCCTTGCGTCCTCTACTTAGCTGTAGTACAGCAGCTGTAGCTTCTGGTATGTGAAACGCATGCATTTCTCACTGCGAGCTCGGCAAGAAGGAATGACCCACAAAGCAGTCGAACTGTAGTTGGATGGGTGCGGGCGCGGGCCTCGGCTAGCTGTGATGTACAGTGCACTCGGTACGTCGTGAACGCGATAGTGGCAATATTTTTTGCGATCAATCGCTGATATTCCACGCATATTTCGCGCATTGTTCGTATTTTTCCCCGTTTCTCATATTTCAAGCGGATGAATTGTACTGTACAAGTGCGTGTGAGGATTGTAGCGATCGAGTTTGTATACGTTTTCATGTCATTGTGACTACAATTGTATGTGCATGTGTGTGCAGTGTCGGAAGATACGGTGCCGGTGCAGTGGCCGTGCCGCACCGTATTGGCAAAGTGTGCGTGTCTGTAGCTGTCCAGGGTCGGTCACCGGTACCATCCCCTGGTCTGTCAGCTGTCTGCACCAATGCATGAACACATTCGAATGTGTAGAAGCCCGTACACTCTGCTCTGTAACGTTGCATCGCTGACGGCGATTTATTGTTCTATTTTGAAGAGAAAATGAATGCGCTTTTTTTTTTCCAGCAAATGTAGAATTATCAAATGGGTGTATCTACAAAATAAATAACTTTTCCACGGATTCTGGTTTGTCTCATATTTCTGCGGGATACTTTTCTTTACAGATGTAAATTCACGGACACGGCCGTGAGTCGTATCATCTGTAGTGTGGTATACAATCATTCATCATCCAAAATCACATAATGATGAGTGATTTTCAAATGTCTTTTTAGAACATGAAGAAACATCTTTAAATGTTTAGTGCTATAATGCCATATCAGTATCATTTTGACATCCATCTGCAATTGCACAACAGTTTCCAGTTAAATGTGCTACAATTGTACTGTGAAGAAATGCAGATACATACCAGCTGTGTGGACACAAAAACACCAATGATGAATAAAGCAGTGTTTTGAATATCATGGAATTTATCTCAGTCGTACATTCTTTGTTGAAAGACATGTTTTATACCTGTTTGTAAATAGCACAATACATCAGAATTGCAAGTACACTGGTATCAGAAATGCCATTACAACACTAAATACCAGTATTAAGATGGTCATTTTTCCTTGACATCTGTAGTGGAAAGAAAAAGCAAATGTATTTCTGCATGCATGAAGTTTCATTTCAAGTATGGTACATAATCTGTTTGTTTGAAAATGCACAGAGTGCAGGCAAGACATACACTTGGGACCTGGGGGGAATTTCATGAAGCATTTTGTGAAGCATTTTGTCAAGTTGTCGGACAAATTGGGCTCTCAGCCAATCAGATGCTAGGATTTCAATAGCTTGTAACAGTTTGTCAGAAAAATATCCGACCAAAATGCTTCATGAAATGCCCCCAGGGGGGCATTTCATGAAGGAACTTGTCGGATAAAATATCTGACAAGTCCGTTATATCCGACAAGTTTTGAGAAATTCTTTAGTCTGATTGGCTGATTTCTCTGAACTTGTCGGATATAACTGACTTGCCAGATATTTTATCCGACAAGTTCCTTCATGAAATTCTGGGGGGCATTTCATGAAGCGTTTTGTCAGATATTTCGTCTGACAAAATGTTAAAAGCTACTGAAATCCTTGCATCTGATTGGCTGAGAGCAAATTGTCCGACAAGTTGTCGGACAAAAATGCTTCATGAAATGCCCCCCATGTCTCTCATAACACAGCTACCAGAGTGATATTTCATTTCATAAATTGGATATAGAAAATAGTAAAGCCCTCTCTCGTTACCTTTCTCAGAATTACCGGACGAGAAACACATATTACTTTCATTTTGACAATCCTCGAAAAAATAGTAAGATATCAAATAGTAAGGACCTCCCTCATCGCCTTGCTCAAAAAACCCGGACGAGAAACTACTATCTTTTTTTACTTGGCCTAAGCATCTTACAGTGTACACTTTATTCATCAGCCTCAAGGCTCATGGAGGCAATAGTCTTGCACCTCTATGTAATCCTTCTTTCCACTGATTCACATATCTTCCCCATCACATCTAGGTTTGTGCGAGATCCAAGGGCCAATTACAAACAGACACTGTCAGTGTTGGAGCATGCAAGACAGGTAAACCCTGAAGCCTTTACCAAGTCTTCAATCATGCTTGGCCTTGGAGAATCTGATGAAGAGGTCTTCCAGACTCTCAGAGGTATTTCATTTTTCTTATCTCTCTCCCTCTCGCTATATATACAGTGCAACCTCTCCTATCTGGCCTCCCATTATCCGGACCTTTTTATCATCCGGATGCAATCTTGGCATGAGTTTTTTTTTTTTTCAATCTGATAATTATGGGGAAAAGGAGGATTGCAAACTCAAACAAAATTCCTTGACAAACTCACATGAATTACACATTATTCCCAACAGACTTAACATACATTCACATCTAATTTTCATCTAAATAACAATGCACTCAGACATTCTCTACCCCCAGCTCACCACAAGAACATGGACAGAAAATTTTGCATTAAATCAGGGCACAGTGCAGGCAATCGTTCATTGAGCAAATTACATGTATCAAAGAATTTTGAAGACATCAGCTAGACCAGCTGATGAGAATGTGACATGTTCACGCAAAATTGATATACTATACAGTCTACGATGTATGTGCTCCTCTCATTCCCATTGCCACATGTAGGCCATGTCATGCACAGCTGTCAAGATGACTAGACTTTGCACTGGTTCAAGTTCATTGGTTGGGCAATGAAAAACATTAATGCTCACTATTTGTTGTAATGCGAGCATTGCTGGACCGCAGTGCACCACTTTGTGCAATTTTTCAGTGCCGAGCCATGATTATTGAATTTTTACATTTAGTTTTGCTGACTCATTCTGTTTCCTTCCAAGACCTGCTTGATGCACTCCTCAATATCTAAGCAGGTAAATTTGACAACAAATTAATTTTGCGCTGATAGCGCAGAAAGAGTTTCAGTGTATGCTACTTTCTGTAGGTTACATTGTATATTGTACATGTACATGTACAGTGTGCGTATTACTTATACAGTGTATAGCTACCATGGATAGGCAGCTGCCAGTCCAGACATGTCTGGATAGGAGAGGTTGGACTGTATATATATATATTTTTTTTTTTTTTTTTTTTTTGGGGGGGGGGTAGCTTAGCAGTGGGACACTTGTTTTGAAGGATTGAGCCTTCATTTAATATTCATAGTAGGAGTCTTGAAATAGATGTGATCTCATTAGTGAGATCACTTTATGTCAGTATTTGGGACTACATACTTGTACATATGGGTATGTACAGTGTAGCTTATTGAATTCAAGAAATGAGTTCACTTGGTAACTACATAAATCACATTCATGAATCTTTATGCAAAACCAATTTATAAAGGTATCATTTAGGGGCTGTTTGTAGTAATTGCTGCTAATTTTATGTTAACATGAGAGATTTATGTGAAACTCTACTCTTTGCGTCACTGTAAAACAACTTTAAAATATGTCACTGCAGGTATGGTAAACTGCATTCAAGAAGTTTTTATCTCTGTGATTCTCTTCAAGAAACATACATGATCATATACACGTACTACCTTTTTTTCTAATGGGAATAAAATGTAATCAAATTGAGTTGAATGTCTTGTGTTCTTGGTCCTCTGGACAATCTTAGTTAATGCAGTAAAGAAACAATGAATAAATAATCATACTCCATCAAGTACTGTATAAGCTGTTATTTTCGTGAGGGTTTAATTTTCGCGAATATCGCGAGTCTCAGTTGGATCGCGAATTTAACAACACGCGAAAATGTCTCCATGCGCTAGGGTAATAGCGCATTTGCATTAGCGTCGGCGTCAGTTCGCGAAAACAACATCTCGCAAAAATGTCTATGAGCGTGTTCTACTGAGCAATGAAAATTTGAGGTGATGCAAGGCGATGCGAGGTGATTCGCGGTGACACCTCAAATTTTTCCTCAGTAGAAACAGATCGGGTAGTGGCCGATGCGCGGTGATGCGAGGTGCTCCGTCGTCCACCTTTTGAGGTGGTCGATGCGCGGTGATGTGAGGGACGATTCTTAGTAGAAACACACTGGGTAGCAAAATTCGCAGTGTACCGGAAGTCTCGAATCATTGGGAGTTTTCCCCCGCGCTTTTCAAATCGGTTTATCGCACACTCCGACACTTGTGTACACAGCGACCATAGTTTCGCACACATCATGCCTTGTACCAATGGACTCCTACAATACATGAGGTGGTACATGTGAATTGCGTGCATTCATCGTCTATTGTTTGCGGCCCAACAGCCTAAAAATCAGAGTATAGGCTATAGGCCTATACTCTGATTTTTACACTGCGTTCATTGTCCCATAATCGTATCATCTCGAAGTTGTAGATTCCCTAATTCGTTTTCGCTGGAATACTAACATTAGTATGTCAGAGCCCCTAGAGAGCATTAACTGGACCCCTTGAGACCTGCAATGATTCCTAATAACCAAGTGGCAGGAAATGTTGGTGAGGGGCATTTTGAATGGAAAGACTACCGTAAAAACTCGTGTATAAGGCGCACTTTTTTTCGTACAAAAAAATGTCAAAAGTTGGGGGTGCGCCGTATACACGAATGCAAGATTGTGGTCTGCCATACAGAACACGTAGAAACCCTGCTGCAGGGGAGCCAATGCACTGTTTGTATAGTACCATTGTACACTGTACCAATGCTGCCTACGTGTGACTGAGTGTAGAACATGTCTCTGAAATGTGAACGATATTGATTTGAAATTTCCGTTACAGACCTATAATTTATTAAAATATGTTAAAATTATTTAATTGCTGTCATTATCAAGGAGTATTTGCACACAGAGAAGAGCTTGCAGTCTCCAACTCACGGATTTGGAGCCATGAAATCCAACGTCGCTAGACTCGCCGCGCCACTGGTGTGCATGCTTGCTATTACATGTTTGCTATTGCGTGTGTTGTGCATTGTGTGTGGATCATCGTCGATAGGATCACTACAGCAGTAACACCAAAGATGATAGAGCGCCGCACCAGAGGCGCGGCACTGTATTATCTGTAGAATACCGAACAAAGCAAGTCCGGTATGCCGTAATGGCGCGGCGCTCTATCATCTTTAGAAATACCGAACAAGGCAAGTCTGGTACGCTGTAAGCTGTAGTACAATAGCTGAGCTGTGGTAGCTCACGCACACCCTCAATGGGCACTTAACTCGCCTATTACGTACATGTACCTCCGTGTTGCATCATGTCACTGTAAAATTTATTTTAGCGAGGTTTAGTTTTCGCAAATTTCGTGATGCAGTTTAGTATCATGATCGTAGGGTGGGGGGATCGCGAAAAGACCTCTACGCAAAAATAACAGCTTTTTTTTTTTTCCTCGTGACGGCGAAAGTGGGGATGCACCGTATACATGAGTGCGCCGTATACATGAGGTTTTACGGTAAACGAAATTCAGTGCCTACCACAAAATGGCAGTTCAGAGGCAGCGTGACTTGATCTGTGACCTGAAAATACGCGACTTCCGGATTCACCGCACTTTGCACGTCACCTCGCATCACCGCATATTTTATCGCTCAGTAGAAACAGCTCGAGTGGTCGTAAAATACAAGGTGATGCGGGAGACAAAATACGAGGTGCTCTCAGTAGAAACACGCTCTATGACCTCCTCATTCGCGAAAATAACAGCATATACAGTAATGCACAGTAGTGCTGATATGTACAAACACATTGAAAATGGATACAGTGCTCTCCCGATTCTTTCATTATATTATTGAAATCTATTATAATGGAACAGCATATTAGTCAGAGATGTATGGATTGGATAATTTGGGGGCTTGAATTTTTTGCTTCATATACCAAGAATTCTGTTGAAAGCAAGAGAATATTAATCAGAGGGGTGTCTCCCTCTACAAATGAAATTCAGTTGTAAATTTGTAAGTTGGCAACTGCTGAGCTGTAATTTAAGAAACATGTTGATAAAAAGGAATCATGGGACTCAAACCTGCCCAGAAGATGTAGACGACAGGTTCGAGTTTCATGGTTCCTTTTTACCAACATGTCTGTTAGATTATAGGTCAGCAGTTGCGATCTTACAAATTTTGTTTGTAGAGGCAGACAAATTGAAGAAAAATTCACACCTCAAGAATTCTGTTGTAACTGTGTTTGTTTTAACAGGAGTGCATTGCACTGACAAAGAAAGCAAAGTCCACTTGATTACCCTCGTTAGCTCACCTGAACCGAAAACACAAGTGAGCTATAATTGCTATCGCTCCGCGTCCGGCGTGCGCCGTCGCATCGTGCGTAAACTTTTTACATTTTCATCTTCTTCTTGAGAACCCCATGACCGATTTTCACCAAACTTGGCAGGTAGCACCCCTAGGGGGATAGGATCTCAATTTGTTCAAATGGGTACCATGCCCCATCTGGGGGACCCCCAGGGGGGCCAACCCCCCCCCCCCCCCAAAAAAAAAAAAAATTAAGGAACCTTAAAAATCTTCTCTATAGAACCAGTAGTGATAGAGTTAAGTTAATGATATGAGGTAGTACATTGATGAATGTAGTTTCAAGTTTGTTCATGGTGGAATCAGGGGTGGCCCCCCCCCCCCCCTTTGGGACCCCGGCGAGGGGTGGGGAGGGGGCCTAAATTCTACACTTTCATCTTCTTCTTGAAAACCCCATTATGAATTTTTACCAAACTTGGCAGACTGTAGCATTCATAGGGGGATAGAATCTCAATTCCTTCAAATGGGCACCATGCCCCACCTAGGGGCCCAACCCATCCTCCCCCCCCCCCCCCCCCCCCCCCCCCCCCGGAATCTTGAAAGATTTTATCTAGAACCAGAAGTGATTGAACTAAGTTAATACGATGAGTCTGTTGTTTGATAACTGTTGTTTCAAGATTGTTCATGGCAGAATCAGAGGTGCCCACCCCGTCCCCCCCCCCCCTTGGGACCCAGGGGAGTGGGGCGGGATGGTCCAAATGGGGACTTAAATTGTACCATGTTCATATTCTTCTTGAAAATACCTTTATGAATATTCACCAAACTTGGCAGGTAGAATGCCAGGTACTTGGCAGGTATTTTTACCAGTGTGATGGAATATGCAAATGGACACCATGCCTCCAGCTCTCAAAGCTGCCCCCCGCCCCAAGTTTCCAATGTTCTCAGGTAAGAGTCTGCAAGAATGCATGGAAGGTAAACTTGCGATTCTCAGGTGAGCATGAGACCCACGGGTCTCTTTAGTGGGGGGCGCAAGTGACTTTTTGGTTCAAATTCTTCCAAAAGCACCAAATTTGGCACACATGTAGCCTAAACCATACTATTTCGATTTTTAATGGGCGCCAAGAAGTGCGCCCTCTGGGGCGGCCACAGTGGCAAAATCCAATATGGCCGCCATGTAGGTTTAAAGGTCACTTGCAATTGAAAACATAAAAGGGTTACAATCATTTAAAAAGTCAGGTTTAGAGGTTTTCTGGGTCAAGGAATTCGAATCTGAATTTGTTTTTATGGTCTGAAGTCAACTTTTCCTTATAAGGTCACCTAAATGTCATTGAGGGGTCAAATCATGGTATTCATAACAGGTAATTTAAAAATGACTTGCCCATGGTCAATATTCCAGGAATGCCAGCCTTGGTAATAGAATTGCAGTTGTCGACGGCTGAAAAAAGGCATATTTCTTGTGAAGGGCGCCCTCCTGGGTGGCATATTTGCAAAATCCAATATGGCCACCACCTATGTTTAAAGGCCAGTATAACAATTAAAAACCTTAAAGGACAAGTTCACCTTCATAAACATAAGGATTGAAAAAATGCAGCAATATTAGTAGAACACATCAGTGAAAGTTTGAGGAAAATTGGACAATCGATGCAAAAGTTATGAATTTTTAACATTTTTGTGTTGGAACTGCTGGACGAGGAGACTACTACAGCTTGTGATGTCATATGAGTACAACAGTATAAAGAAAATGTAAAGAAAATTCAACATATTTTCATTTTTTTTCGCATGATAAAAGAGCATTTGACCTGCCTCTTTCTAAAGGTAGGGGGAATAATATTACCCATGACATATGTTGGTAACGAGTCAAGGGAATGTGTACTTTTTTCAAAAGATGAAATTTTGTGAAATTCTCTTTATATTTTCCTTATATTGTTGTACGCATGTGACATCGTACACTGCAATAGTCTTCTCATCCAGCGGTTATTGCACAAAAACTTCAAAAATTCATAACTTTTGAACAGATTGTCCAATTTTCCTCAAACTTTCAATGATGTGTTCTACTAATATTGCTACATTTTCTCAATCCTTATGTTTATGAAGGTGAACTTGTCCTTTAAAAGTGTTACAATAATTTGAAAAGTCAGCTTTAGAGGTTTTCTGGGTCAAGGAATTCGATTCTGAAGTTGTTTTTATGGTCTGATGTCAACTTTTCTTTATAAGGTCACCCTAAATGTCATTTGGGGTCAAACCATTATATTCACAATAGGTGATTTAAGAATGGCTTGCCTATAGTCAATATAGCAGGAATGCCAGCCTTGCTAATAGAATTGCAGTTGCTGAGGGCTGTGGGAGAGGGAGGGGTGTGCTTTCTCACAAGTAACATCTCTATATCTGCTTTCGTGTTAAAGATTTCAAACACTAGGTATACACTCATGAATGATAATAAGAACCCCTTTCTGAGACTGATAAGGTTCTACGGATTTTACTCAAACTAGACTTGGAATTTGTCAACACTGACAAATTAGGTGATCCGATCTATTTGGAAATCAACGATTTGAGTCCTGATCCCAATAGGTATGACCATAAATGTTTCATCTCCGTTTAGGGGACATTGGCCGTGTGATGTTTGGATTCTCATTTAGAAAAGGGAGTCAGGTATGCCATCTTTGGTACCAAATTCAGTATACACTATAACGAAGATACAGAATGAAGTATATTTGACCATTGACCCCACTTTTCACAGCCAAGATGGCATCTGAGCAAACAGTGGTTATTTTGTGAAATGATCCTTGTAACATGGTCTTTCTGTGTGCAAAATATGGGAAAGATAGAACATGTATTCAGCAATATACAGGATAAAACATTTATGACCTTTGACCCTGATTTACATACCCAAGATGGTGTCCAATCAAGTAGTTGCTATTTATGAAATAATGTTCGTGACATGAATCAAACATGTGCAAAATATGGGGGTAATAGGGGCTGTTTTTCTTGAGTTATTGCAAAGAAAGTTGCAGAAAGAAAGAAACATCTCAATACTTCGAAGATAAGCTTTAATTTCAACCTAGTTTTTTGACGTGATCCCGACACCGGATGAAGAACAAAAAACAGTCAGTCCGCAGCGCGTGCGATAATGAGGCACGAACGACAATTTTATTCAGAATCACGTTTGCGCAGTTTGTGCACTTGAGACTGATGAGATTTCGCGATACTTTGCGAAAGTGTTTGCAGAGGTCGCAACAACAGCTTTCATAGCTTTCGCAGTGCATTGTTTGACCCAGGATGGTTGGGTAGGTTATAGAGCTGATTATGCTCATTAATTTGATACCTAATTTCCCTATTTTTGATCTCGATATAGTAGTCCATTTTAGCATCAAAGTAAACGATTATTTTGCCAGTGTTCAAGAAGCTTTTAGATCATAGTTTGATGTTTTGCTAGTTCCTGACTGGTATTGAAAATAGATCTCCGTAATTTCTTCGATTTCACAATCGTGAAACGTGAGCGAGTATGATCAATTAAAAAACGAAGAGGGGCACCATTTTTAAGGTTGTGACTTTTCCTGTTGAAAACAAGGCAAATTATGTTTTCTTACCGGAAGTGGGATAGTGAATGAACATGCGTGGAGAGTTGTTGATACCCACAGACAATGGTCGTGGACAATGACCAGGATTGGAATGCTTCATGAGGAATTCCACTATCGCAGCTAGTCTTTGTTCATTCTGAAATGTGGTGTGTGCAAGCACATGGAAACATGTGCTTAGTTCTTTCATGTGCATGCATTTCACCCTGTGTCAAGAATTCAGACTAGCGGTGCTCAGGGCAATCCACATGAATAAGTGATAAAGCATTCATGTGCCTTGCAGCAGAGCTCGGAACAGGTGGTAGCCAGGTCCATTGTTCAGGGTCATTGTAAGTGCACACTCACATACACATCATTGGTTCGCGTGTAAAGTTCAAGTTTTGTACAGAGAGTGAAAATTCGATCACAATCTGGAACCTAACATTTGAAAAAAAATCATGGATTTCATGAAACTAATATAGGCTTTCATTTTCAAATTACCTCCAACTCAATTGTACACTATTCAGCTATTACTCATATCAATGACACTTATATCTGATACATAGTTTTTGAACTCACAGCATTGAGTCAGCAGCCAATGGATACTACGCAATGCGACACGCCGCGTCTTGCGAGAGATTTCGACCAATCACAGACCCGGAATTACGGTGCGAACGCGAGGATAATCTTTTTAAACTCAACGCTAGACATGCCTCTGAATTTTGCTAGTTCCTGACCCGTATTGAAATGAAGATGAGAAACCTGCCCTTATTGTGATACTATATACTTTAGCGGACATAGTCTTCACCATATTTTAGAGGGGCATGAAAGATTTCAGGTTAATTTTTGGGCGTCAAACGTGAAGGAATATTTTTGAATACAATACCGAACTTCGAGAGAGATTTTGATATTTTATATTCTTCTTTTCGTTTAATTTTGATCATGAGCATATTTGCTAATGTTTTCTCTTTCAGTCGATATTAAAAGTGTCGAAAACTGACAAGAAATACTCGTTCTACACGGATTTATTCATGACCATGTATCTGCTCATTACGTATGCAAGCACTGCTCAGCCGTGCATACGACTTGAATAAATACGTGCGTTTTCGCTCGCGCTGCGGACTTACTGAAAGGGCACACTTATGATAGCGCAAAGTCTCAGCTACAACATATTAAAATCTGGGAGAAATTCACCGAAGGGTAAGTGAGCTAGTGCTCGATAAAGACAATCATGTCAATTTTCACATCTAGAAAAATTCCCTCCCATACAGATAACACGTCATAACGAAGATACACAAAGAAGTACATATGACATTTGACCCCACTTTGCACAGACAAGGTGGCATCTGAGCAAAAAGTGATTATTTTGTGAAATGATCCTTGCAAAATGGTCTTTCCATGTGCAAAATATGGGAAAGATAGGACATGTATTCACCAAGATACAGGATGAAACATTTATGACCTTTGACCCTAATTTACATACCCAAGATGGTGTCCGATCAGGTAGTTGTTATTTTATGAAATAATGTACGTGACATGAACTAAATATGTGCAAAATATGATGGTGGTAGGGTATGTTTTCCTTGAGTTATTGCAAAGAAAGTTGCAGAAAGAAAGAACTATCTCAATACATCGAAGATAAGCTTTAATTTCAACCTAGTTTTTTGACGTGATGCCGATATCGTATGAAAAAACGAAGGGCACACTTACGATAGCCCAAAGTCTCAGCTACAACATATTAAAATCTGGGAGAAATTCACCGAAGCATAAGTGAGGTAGTACTCGATAAAGATAGTCATGTCAATTTTCATTTCCAGAAAAGCTGCACTCCCATAGAGATAACACGTAAACTGGTCAAATTTGACAAGATTACTTTCAATCCATTTTTACGAGGTGATACCGTCATCCAATCAAAATTTTGTAATTTTACGTTTGAAAGAACATTAGATAAGCTACAACATACTGAAATCTGGGGGGAAATCGGGAAAGGATTAGTGAGATATGCTCGATTGAACTTGAAATTTGATGACGTCATTTTGAAAATTTACTTTTTTTTACTTTATTAAGAAATTTGATATCTTTTAATCATTTTTTCAGTATCACCAACCCATGAAATGACATGTACAACTCATCAGCTTTCAAAATATGTAAAGAAAATGGGGGTAACCGTCCATCCTGACGAGTAAAATCGGATTTAAAATTGGCGGTTTTTTTTGCATAGTTGCACTGTATATCGCTATTGACGCGCGCACGGAATTTCAACTTTGACGGGCCCGTATGACGTCATATTGAGTCGGATTGACTTGAAACTTTGTAGAAATATTCCTTGACATTTCAGACATCTGATGAAAGTGAAAAAACGGGAAATTTCTATTGCCTATGAGCTGTGCGTGCGTATATGCGTGCGCGCGTACGCGTCCGTCCAATTTTTTCAATTTTTCAAAAAAGGCTCCAAATGGTCTGAAACGTGTGCAAAAAAAATTTGAGCTCGATTTGAGCATACAAATATTTCAACGCGCATGTACGCGCACGTTTCAAGAGAAAATGTGAATTTTGAGAATATGAGTAGAATGCGCATAACTTGAAATATATGTGACGTAAATTTCATTTAAAAACTCCATTCCATTAATGAGATATGATTGAGAATGTGTTTTCATATAATGACGTCATAGTGACGTCACGGTCGACTGATCACAATGATACATTAGATTTGTCGTCTTTGGGACATGATACATATATGGTATGAGTTTGAAGTTGATACTCTGAGTACTTTCTGAGTAAGTAGATACACAACTTTTGTCCAGAAATAAAGAAGAAGAAGATGAAGAAGAACCACCAACAAAGAATCAGTACAGATACAGAAGGTGATCCGAAGGATACTCGGATCACCTAATTAAATTTGAAGACTTGGTCACCCTTCAATTTCACTTTAATGATTACTTATGGTAATTTTTTTTCTGCATCATTTCAATTATGGCCTGTTATTATATGGCTACACAAGCTTTTAAGTGAGGTTCTGTCCAAAGCTATGAAATATCATAGTTCATGTCACAGTCATTCCATTTTTTTTTTCATTTTTACAGGCGCTAAGAGGAAAGGTCCTCACCAAATGGTCATATTTGCGGAATTCGATATGTTTGCATTCGCTTTAATGACAGCCAAAAGAGCTAGTTGGAATTACGGGTAATGCCCTTTCAAAGAGTTTTCAAGATTTGATTATTGGATTACTATTTTCATTTTCATCTGCAAGGAATGCGATAAAAAACATACTTATACGAGAAATAGAATCTTATTGCTACCTAATACATTAATAGTTTGGCAGTGTGTGGGGGGGGGGGGGGGGGGCTATTCTCTATATTACCAGCGTCCTAAATAAGAGAAGTGTTTTTATTTTTCTGTTGCAGTTCAGGGATCCTCAATTACAATAGATTTTCATAATCCAGATTTAAATTCAATAGAATAATAATTATGAAGATCACTCCTAATCTGGATGAAAAAAATAATAATTCTGTCATGTTTAAGAGAGTTTTTAGTATATCAGGTTAGCATCAATTTGCTATTTTCGAACTTGTGTAAGAAAGTTTGATTCTAAAGTCCTTATAGGAAATTTTATGTACCACCGCAGCTAAATATGCCGTTTAGAGAATATGACGGTCCTGGTGACGCCATGTAGGGAACAAGCATATTTCACAGGTGCCACAGTGACACCATAAACGGGGTATAGATTAGATATGCTATAGTACAACTTTCATGACACCATCTAGGGTCTATTAAGTTTCGATCCAAAGTGCTTGGACGCGAATGGGTATGATATCACAAGACTTTATAAGTTGGTATCTCGTTGGTCTGAAGACTACAGGTTGCAACTCTAGTCTCCGCAACATCTCCACCACGCACATCTCCTGGAGACGAGCCAATCTCCAGGAGCCGCAGGAGAATCGAACATTTTCGATTTTTGCAGAGACTATTTCCGGCTTCCAGCTTGTCTCGGAGATGTCTTCGCGAAGTCTCCATCACTGTGGCCATAATGTGGGGACTAAAGTTGTCTGCAACATATTTCCGCGGATTTTGAAATTCTGGGGAGAAAATACACAGGCGGGAAAGTTTCCGTGATTTTCCTCTTTTTCTTTCTTTTTTTTTTTTGCAGCCACCATATCTCGCCGTGTGTGAATGGTGATGAGTGCATTTGTCAGGGGGCAGCTGTGCGATGTTGCATGTTTCATGCGTGAAATGGATGTGAAACGTGCGTGTCGATCAACTTGTACAAAACGTAGCTACATGTACTATACTGTAGCTTGCAGTGTGGTGTGTTGATGCACACGTGTGTGAGGCTGTAACTGCGTATTACGTGTATCATTACTATCAAGGAGCTTCGGCATGCATGCTGCCGCAGCATTCAGCGCGATGCGTTGACCGAAAGATCGGTCTGTATCTGTCCGTCGGGGAATGTTCCGCGAAGACTGCGTCTGGCTTCACGGATCTCCTCCGTATACGGAGGACAGCGTTATGGCAAAATATAAAAGAGTCCTCCGGACAGACGGATCTTTCTGATTTTGTGGACCGGTGAGAATATTTCTTTCTTCAACGAGAAAATGAAGACCCTCGATAAGGATGACCCTCGTGTAGCGGATATTGACACAGATGTCTCCAATACAGTAAGTTCAAGTGGCAGTGGTTGGAATATGAAGTTGATCTCCCAGAACCAGTTTCATCTTCTAACCACGTTAGGCCAGCAAGTCAATCGACTTCCTCGGGACCTGGAACTTGTGATACATCATCCGCCGCAAGGATTCGCTTTACATTCTGGACTTCATCCAACAATACTTCATTTGCTTGCTATACTATTCCTTCCTTTAGATTTTGCAAATGTCATTCATGAGTTCAATTATCACAATGTTTCTCTGTAAAATGTACCTCATAACAATAGTAAATTTCAGTTGTAAAATGCATTAAAATGAGTTTTTTCATACCTTGAATTTCACAAAGTCCTCACCGTGGGAGGGGGGACACCACCCTCCCACACCCTCCCCCCGCTCGGTCGCTACGCTCCCTCGCACCTTGGTCGCTGCGCTCCCTCGCAAACTCTCTCCTCTTTTTTCAACTTTTCTCTGTCTCATGCCTGACATTAGCACGATAATTAAACTGTTCTACCTGTTGCATGTGAACGAACTCGATACCGTCGAGCTCGGGTACAGGATGAAATCTGAGTAGTTAATGTGTCAGTGAGCTCTGGTTTGGTGACCCATATTACTTAAGGGGCGATCATACATCGCCGGTTTAGATGGCGGTTCACGGCGGTTGTGAACCGTGTTCCAACAATGGTGGAAAGCACTTAACGCGATGTGACTACGTTCTCAACACATTTTGAACACGTAGCAAACGCGGATTGGCGCGGTAGTAACACGGATCTCTCCGAAAGGTGAAGGAATCCATACCAAGCCCGTGTAATTGGCTGCAATCAGAGCCCTTTCACTCGTCTTCAATGGGTTACAACAAGGAGCTTATTGCTTTGTTAGGTAAATACAATTTAAAAGAAATTGCGAAACGTAACCCCTGTGTATTTGCAGATTGACATAAGTGATGCAATAAGCAATTATCTTCAAGTTTCAACATGTTTTTTTTTCTCTCTCTCTTTTAACTTTTGAAATATCTGTATTAACTGTCATTAAGAAGACATACATGTTAAAGCAGAGTCCAACATATAGCTTACAAAGTTTCCTGTTCATTCACAGGTTTATTTATCAAGTGATGTACAAGTACTTGCTTGTTTCAACATGTCTTTTTTCTCTTTCTTAATTATGTTTTCACATATTTCGCGTATTGAATTTAAGATCTTATTGCTTGTTTATCCATGTTTTCACATAATTGCACCTTCTTACCCTTCAGAGCTCCTTGTAAAATATGAGCCTATGAGAGTTCTGAAGTGGTCAGCGGAATCTGTATGTGATACCCTCCATTTCAACAAACTACTATATGGCAAACGTAGTTTCAGGGGGTGCTGTTCGTTACTTGCTTGTTTCAACATGTCTTTTTTCTCTTTCTTAATTATGTTTTCACATATTTCGCGTATTGAATTTAAGATCTTATTGCTTGTTTATCCATGTTTTCACAAAATTGCACCTTCTTACTCTTCAGAGCTCCTTGTAAAATATGAGCCTATGAGAGTTCTTAGGTGGTCAGCGGAATCTGTATGTGATACCCTCCATTTCAACAAACTATTATATGGCATAGTGATTGTAGACGATGATTTATGCAGCATTTTATTGTTTCTGTAATTACCTTTTCCTGTTTATCTTTTTGTCCCCCCTCTATATAAAGCGCATAGAGACCTTGCCAAAGGTATTATGCGCTATGTAAGAACGGTAATAATAATGACGATATAATAATAATATCTCTAACAACAGTCAATAAAAGACATAAGTACGTAATACATTATCAAAGAAGAATACAGTATATGTACATAGTTTTCCTCTTTATTTACGGGTTCACGTAACATAATAATGGTGGGTTTTTTTCAAGTTCCAACATTGCTTTTCCCTCTATTTTCTTAAGTTTCAACATATCTGTATCAACACGCAGTCTTACAAAAAGGCATACATAATCACGAAAGCAGAACCCAACATTCTACATGAGTCTTCTGTGTATAATTTTTCAGGTTCACGTAGCTGGCCATCTTAAAAGCTGTTAATCTTTAACAAAATTATGAACACACCTTTTAATGCAACTGATATACTATTCAACATACCTAACAAATTTTTGAACATTAAACTTTCTTTGATACTCTATGTGTTAAAAAAAGTAAGGAAACTTTAGCATTCAGTATATTAACCCAATCTTGTATTATGGGTTCAGCTTTGATTTTTCTCCACTTTTTATTGCTCCGCCACGAAGTGTCGCCGGAGGCATTCTCTTTTAATTTCATCATTTGTTTTTGCATGAAAATTATGGCGGTGTTAACACGGTATTATCACGGATCTTGGGGTGCAAACACGGAGGATGCCGTTCTTTACATGATGAACGGCGATTTGAACACGGTCCATTTCAAACCGCCAAGACCGCCACAAAAAATTAAACATGTTTAATTTTTCTGGGTTCTCGGGGTTTATGACAGATGAGTGACGGATGATCAGGGTTTGTGTACGGTGTAAACACGGTCTTTGACGGAGCACGACGAATTGCCGAACCGCCATGAACCGCCATCTAAACCAGCGATGTGTGATCGCCCCTTTAGGCATTTTGCATGCCACATCAAAGCAAGTCTGAAGTAATGTCATGCCCTGTCAGTGCCTGTTGGGCTCTGGAAGAGAGGTATGCTGTACAGGAATGAGCTGAAAAGGCCTTTATCTTTCCAATACCAGGACCCACCCGTAACTCCCTCAGATCAAAGGGATTTTAAAAAATGCAGAATACAGAAAATGTGATGTTATGCTCATCCATGCGATTGTATACTGTTTTCAGAAAATGTTCTGCAACATTATGTCATCCTATGAAAGGATATCTTTGCATAGATCGCATCTAAGTTGTTGGAAATCTGAAGGGTTCTGAGATCACAATCCCTGTTGGATATTGCCGTCTCGAATCAGGTGCTTAGGATGAGTTTTCCGTCCCGTTTATTCTTGGAGATCTGTGCGCTGATAAATGAGGGCAGTTCTTTATTTGTCAATCTTATTTTTCAGGTTTGAGTGGTGCCATCACCATCTCTTGTCAGAGGGTTGCACATTGTTGCTGCGCAAAAATGTTAAGATTATTTTCTTTAGGATCAGTATCCCATACAACATCAATAGGTGTTCAGTTTCCCTAGTCATTTTCGCCTTCAGTAGAGAAACGGTTTCGTTTGATAAAAAAGAATAAAAAAGATATGAAAAAACCTTCAGCTGAATTGTTTTCACCTACTCTGATAACATACTGCCATTAAAGGACTCTAATGATCGCATGTAGTTAACTGCCCCTAGAATGCTGGTCTGACCTGGATTGAGGAGCTTGATTCCCTGGAATCTAAGCTTCAACCATTGCTTCATTCACTGAAGATGCAAACCCTGTCTTGTCAAGGGAGAGAAGGCATATACCAATTTGAACAGGAGGAGAATAATATCGCTTGCCAGCTAGAAAGTTGTATAATTGACCATGAAAGGTGACGAGGTGGCTCAGTCGGTAGCGTATGACTCGCAGTCTAAAGACTTGTGTTCCGGTGCGGGTTCGAATCCCACTTATCTCAAGTCTAGCTGAGCAATGGTGTGAGTTGTCATACCGTCCCCTCTAGTAGAGGCACAACACTGTGCACCTCAGCACTAGGATGTAAAAAAAAATGTCCTTGAATTGGTTTTCATCTTCAAGCCTTGTTTGGAGATTCGTCTGAAAATTACATCTCACTTCAGCTGACTGCAGGTAACCAACATTGAATTTCTTCTGGTGGGCCCCTCTGTATTTCAGCTTAGGCTTGAAATGAAGGTTTAACTTGCAGCGAACAAGCCGATGATCAGTGTGGCATTCAGCACTGGGCATAACTCTGGTGTGAAACACGTCACGTTGGTCTCTCCTGCGAACCAGAATGTAGTCCAGTAGATGCCAGTGCTTGGACCGGGGGTGCATCCAGGTAGTCTTTAAACTGTCCCTCTGCTGGAAAAGGGTGTTTGTGATGACTAGTTGTTGTTCTGTGCAGAACTCCAGCAGGAGTCGTCCGTTGTCGTTGCACTTTAAGATGCCATGTTTACCAAGGATTCCTGACCAGGTTTCTGAGTCTTTCCCAATGCGGGCGTTGAAGTCACCAAGGATGATAACCTTGTCATCTTCCCGAACTTGTTGGGAGAAGATGCTCAAATCAGTGTAGAACTTATCCTTTTCGGCTGGTTCCGCCTGAAGGGTTGGGGCATAGACACTGAACAGAGTGATATATTGACCGTTGCAAAGGGAGAGACGCATGGACATAATCCGGTCAGAGTGGCCTGTTGGAAGGTATTCGAGCCTGGAGGCGATGGAATTCTTGACCATAAAACCAACTCCTGATAGACTTCGTTCACACCGAGGCTTCCCAGACCAGTAGAGTGTGTAGCCCGCATCATGTTCTTTGAGATTACCTTCATCTGCAAGGCGGACTTCGCTGAGAGCAGCTATGTCTATGTCAAGTCTGGAGAGCTCATGAGCAATGAGGGCGGACCGCTGTTCAGGTCTGTGGCCGTCCGTGTCCAACATTGTTCTGACGTTCCAACATGCTAACTTCAGTTTGTGTACACCTTTTGAAGGAGGTGTGACCCTTTTGTTCTGTTTTGTTTGACCGCTTGGAAGATGCCCGTTGGCCGCGGTTAGCCAACTAGGTCAGAGGAGACGAGCTTTGGTTAGGCCACCTTTTCTAGGCCCCTCTCCATGCGGAGCAAGCAGTGCTCTCCCTATAAAGGGCTGCTTGGTCGTTCAAGGTGCTGCCGAATGATGCTGTCGTCTCCAGGTCAGCATTAAGCGACCAATATCCTGAACCGCCTGCATGTAGGATTGGAGCTGCGGCTGCCAGTGACATCTTTCACCTGCCGTTTTCGCCCCTTTCCCATGGCTGCAGGGGCTTTAAGGGGGAGGAGGACGTGGACATGTCCTCGGGCCTGCGCAAAGGAGCTTTTAAGTGGAGTGCAGTGTGTGCAGTACTGACCCCACTCTTTACACCCAAGGTTCGTGTGCTGTAGCCAAGCAAGCTAGGACGTAGCAGCGAGGTCCTTGAGTCATAGGTTTTACATCGGAGTGTCCTTCTCGTATGCAGGTTGCTTAACTGGGCTGAAGAGGCCTGCCTCCCCTTATATATGAATTATAGCTGTAACCTTCGACCGTTGTCCACAGAATATGGAGTGGCGCGCCCTGAAGAGTCTAACAACTATTGGTCATTGAGTCCAACTTGGTCTCTTTCACCATGGCCGTTGGCTGCCTGGCAGCTCATCCGCCCATAATTAACCAAGCAGATAATTAACCAAGCAGACAGATAACAAATAATAGAGAGGAAGATAAAAGTCAAAAGAATAAAATTTTCATTTGGCACCATATAAACTTTACTCAGTGATTTTATACTTGTACAGTACAATACATTCGATTTTGTATTACACCTCACAGCTTGTATTTCGTACAAAATGTTTAATAATATCAGTAGACAGATGTATGCCTTGTACTACCAGACTTGAAATTATTGCTAAGTACAAAGTTTGTACTACGTATTACATACCGTACGAGATGAGGAGCAACTTATTATGTGTGTGACGTCATGAGCATAAGCAATGCAGGGTGCCTGCTAACCAGCATTTATTTTTGATTTAGGAAATCTATGTTAAGATGTCACAATAGATTGCATTCATTACGTAGAAATTTGTGCATCTCTATTCAGCGTATTTTAATTTATTTCCTACTTGATATCATTGAACGCGACATTCAAAGTACTTATCCAATAAAACTGAACAGAAACGAGTTAGAGCCCGGACAGAAAAGAATAGGCAAATCAAACAAGAGAGTGAAAGGAATAGAAGAATGAAGAGTTAACCTGCCTACTCCTGTACCGCAGTACAGGGTTACGCCTTTCCCGTCAACAAGAGGGTGAAAACCCTCCCGTTAACACCGGTGAAGTCTTGGCCTTTCCTGGGGGTGGGCGCCTTTACCCTACCTACCCACGTATAACTAGCCTAGCGAGGAAGATAGAACTAGGAAGACTGCAGCGTTAACCTGGACACCGTACATTGTACTCAATCATTTAATCTTTGTTTAATGCATATATATTATTTTGTATAATGTTGTATAACTTAAACCAAGATTATTTATTTCAAATATTCATCCATGCTTTATAATATAAATAAACGGATGTATGTTGTATACATCATAAAAATTCTTTGTTAGATAAAGAAAAAACACTAAACCTAAAGTTGAATTGAAAAAGTAAGGAAGGAATGTTGGTAAGGAGCGAGACAGCTTACAGGAAGCCCGTTACCAGTGGAGGCGGTTTTGCGTGCTGAGTTATTATTTAAGCATATAAAAAAAAAAAAATATATATATATATATATATATATATATATATTGAAACAAAGAAAGGGAAAACTGACCAGAAACAAATGATAAATAGTGAAAACTTTGATCAAAGAAAATGAGAAAAGAAAACAAAACTGATGGAAACCCATTTTCTGTGCTCAAAGTTTTCACTATATATATATATATGTATATATATATATTTCAATTCAATTCAATTCAATTCAATAAAGGTTTTATTCAGTCATGTATTGCAGCCAGTGGCTGAATTGCACATGTTTATGAAGATAAAAGATACAATCATGATTATTAATTCATATAAAACAACAAGAAAATTGAATCTCCTACAAAATACACTGAACTAAAACTGAAAATATTAACTTAAACTTAAACATTGGAAAGCTTAAAATATACAAAAAAATTATTACTAAAATAATTATCACTATTCATGATAAACAATAGAAAAATAATATGAACATAGTTCAATCATCAAATTACAAATTACTAATTACATTTCTATCTATATACTCCCTAGATCAACAAGTTAAAACTTCAAAAGACACTTATATAACTGATGGCATAATATCACCTATTTCTATAATAAACATCAATGTAATCACTATTGAAAAATATATATATATAAATATTTATAGCTACCGGACAAGAGGCAGATTAATTGGTTTACCTCTACACATGACTGCCAATGAAATTAGCCAAGTTTCCATTTCTACAGTACCAGTTACATCTTAATGAATGCTCTATTTTTTTTCCTGGAAGCAAAAAACAAAACAACCCCCCCCCCCCCCCCCCCCAGCATTTTGTGTCAGAGGATACATAGCGAATAGACAAGTCAACTCTACCTCGCATCAAAGGCTACAGTACAGGAACATTACACAGAAAACGTTAGAGGTCTAGTAGTTTCTATGCCTAATCTTGATTGATGCAGTTCCCAAACACATTCCAAAATGCATAAATTCATAGATATTTACTTCTCAATTCAACTCAGGGGCCCAGCAATTGGACTTTGAAATTTGACCAATTGGCAGCCATTAGCCATGATTTAAAAGTATGGTTCTAACTACATGCAGTCTTTGATAGGGCAATCATGTACTTAGTTTTCTTCAAAATCATTAAGATGTGGCACTGCGCCCCTTATCTTGATTGATAACACAGTGCACAGACTCTATAACGGTTACACTAGGCATAGCCATGATACTTGTCATACTATAGAGTTTATAGGATTATGTATACATTGTCTAATGTAGTAATGAGCAGACTCTACAATACAAGTGCACCAGAGTTCATAATAATCATAATATTCATTCCTTTAGATGAATCATCTCTTTTGCTCAAATTACATAATTTCAAGGACCTACCTAATGACTAACAGACTAAGCTACACTCACTTCTGTAGTTTAGACCACCCCTAGCTAGTTGGAAAAGAAAACTTCTCTTCGTGTGCAACAAGAGGCTAGCCAGAGTCCTCTTCTACCAACGTCCACAGTTCATTGTGCAATTTATGAGCTTCTATACTCTTTGGTGTGTACAGAATGCAGAGAGATCAGTGCAGCTGCTGCACGAGCAACCGCATCCATCCTAACTTTCACACAGTCCAATATAAACATGTGGGACTGGATTAAAGAGGCCTCATGCACAAAACATCTCTTATATCAAAATAATCATCAAACGAGCGGCTATTCATGTACAAAAGAAAAATATTATGAGTCAGTAAATAAGCACTTTGAATAACAAATGATTACAGTAATGCCATATGAATCGTAGCTGCAGAAAATCAAAGCAACTTTCCTTTCCAGAAATTACTCAAAAGTCATCAGCAGACAACATATGGCTAATTTGCATATTTTTGGCTCGTACATTACTATTGAAATCAAATAGGTCAGTCTTAGCCTGAGATTGGCTTTGTGAAACAGACTTAAAAAGTCGCATTTAGACTAAGATTGACTAGCGCTAAGTCTGACTTACTAAGTGTGACCTTTGTGAAGCAGGCCCCAGAGCAGCAGTTGATTTGAATGGCGCTGTGTTTTGGAAGGCAGCTGCAGGACCCGTGGCTCTGCAAGAAAAACAAAAAATATTAATTTTTCGGAATAATTCATAGAATTGGTAAGCCAAACAGCAATTAGGAATAGATTAGGCTTAGATGTTCCACTACTAGAACTGATTCGATGGGGCTGAAATGCCCTTTTTAGGGAGTTTTTAGCTGAAATTGTATGGATCGGCGCAAAGCAGGCCACATTTGCTTACGGTGTAGACCTAGTTCTGCATAGCAATGAAGTGATACGAGCTCCTGTCTCTACTCAGGACTGACCATATTAACATGATCTACCATCAATAGGTAAGAAGCCCAATTAACGAGAAGAGACAGATACGATCAGTCTATTCACTGCGATGACAATTTTGTATTTCAACCGTGCTAGCCTACAAGTACAGTACAGGTATAGTAGGCCTACGTACCATATGTAAACACGAAATTTAAACAGTTCTCATATCACCCACTGGACAGTCAGTAGTCTAGAGATAGTCCGTGCAAATTGATGTGTATGCCATGGGGAATCTGAATAGAAATTGCGGACAATGCATGGCAGGGACTGTCCCTGTGGATGTCTCAAATTTCAGAAACCCGAATTTCACCGAAATCACAGGATATAGTTAGTTGCTTATTTTGTACCCATGTGAGTTTCATGTTGTTGCTCAATTAACCCTCAAAACAACTTATTCGCGAGTGATTACGACGTACGTACGTTGCATGCACAATATGAAACTGAACTTGGCTGTCTGTATATGGGAGGAATCTGTCAAAATGACCGAGAACAAAGAAAAATCGACGTTCAAATGATTTATGGTAAATTTAGGGAAGTCGGATAAGAAATGCAGTTCTTAGATCGTATAAGACTACAAGTAGACAGACACACAAACACACACACACACATTTCTCAATAACCGACTTCTATCAGCTTGTTACAATTGTTGCACACTGATTTTCAGCCCTTGCCAATGGTACGGGCTGAAAGTCATCTATTGATAGTATTATACCACGGAGGAAACAAAAGAGACTCCACCGTAAAAGGGTCCCTAAATCCCCCTGGATTACAAAAACATTATTAAGATCTGTAAACAGGAAAAATAATTTGTATCATAAATATATAATGAATAAATCTAATATTGTCTTAAGAAATAATATTAATTGTAAGAATATTTTAACATCATTGTTGCGTACTGCAAAGAAACAGTATTATGCTGATCAGTTAATTTTACATAAGGGTGATATGAAACATACATGGAAAGTAATTAATCATGCTTTGAATAAGAGTGAGAAATCTGCAGTGATATCTCACTTGAAAGTTGGGGATGAGAATATGAGCGAACCCAGGCAAATGGCTGAAACATTTAATTCTTACTTTTCTCAAATTGGTGAAGATGTTTAATAGCCCAATCTATACCCGCCTCTTATAAACAGTTTTATGAGTTTTTACAGGATTCAAATCCAAGTTCTATTTTTTTCAAACCAACAAACTCAAGTGAGGTGATTAATATTGTAAATGATTTGAAATTGCATTAAAGTTCTGGTTTTGATGAAATAGATAATTATCTTTTGAAGAATACCATCAATCAAATTGTTGAACCTCTTGTTTATATTTTCAATTTGTCCTACAGCTGGCAAGGTTCCAGATGATATGAAGTTGGCTAAAGTTAATCCTATTTTTAAAAAAAAATAATCAAATAGTGAGTAATTATAGGCGGATATCGTTACTTCTTTGTCGAAAGCACTTGAAAAAATTGTATATAATAGGACTATTAATTTTCTGAATAAACATAGTAGTTTAAGTAATAAACAGTTTGGTTTCCGCCAGAGACATAGTACATCGCATGCCCTTTTGACATTTATTGACCAAATTGCTCATTCAATTGACTCATCTCTACATACTGTAGGAATCTTTCTGGACCTCTCCAAGGCCTTCGATACCATAAACCATGAAATACTTCTCCACAAATTATGTCACTATGGGATTCGAGGAAGGGCCTTAGAGTGGTTCAGAATATCTATCAGACCGTAAGCAATATGTCAACATCAACGGTTCCTCTTCTTCTATGCAGTTTATCTCTTGCGGTGTACCCCAAGGCAGTTTACTTGGGCCACTCCTATTCCTTATTTACATCAACGATGTTCAAATGTCCTCAAGTGTATTGCAGTTTATATCATTTGCTGATGACTCTAGCATATTTTACTCTCATTCTGACCCTTTTGAACTTGTTACCAAATTAAACATGTTATTGATTGGATGAAAGCTAACAAGTTATCCCTTAATTTGAAAAAGACTTCATACATGTATATGATTTTCAGTAACACTGTAACTGATCTTCCTAATCCTTTATTATTAGATGATATTCCAATAATGAAAGTTCTACTAAATTTCTTGGTGTTTCTTTAGATAACAAACTTTCCTGGAATGTCCATATTGATACCATTTGTAAAGTGATTTCACGTAATATAGGAATATAGCTAAACTCAAATGTGTTTTGCCAACACCAAATTTATTAATGCTTTATTCTATGTTGATTTCTCCGTATCTAAACTGTGGTATTTTAGCTTTGTATATTAGATGCAACTTGGTCAATACATGTACAAGCTCCATAACAATGATCTTCCATCAGTTTTTGATTTAATGTTTGTTCTTAATAACTCCATACATAAGTATCCCACGAGACAATCTAGCTCTATCCATCTACCTTTAAAGGGGAAGGCTAGTAACTGATCAGTGGGAATCAGTGGAAATGCTGGGAGATGATTGTTCCAATCCTTATGGGATTCATTCAAGAGTTCATTGTATATCTATTGTTGTGTGAAAATGATTTGTTTCAGAATGGTCTCATATTCAAGTAATGTGCAGATTAATGCTCCGTCACTGACCAGGGACGCTAACCTGGAAGCACTAAACTGCACATTACTTGAATATGAGACCATTCTGAAACAAATCATTTTCACACAACAATAGATATTCAATGAACTCTTGAATGAATCCCATAAGGATTGGAACAATCATCTCCCAGCATTTCCACTGATTCCCACTGATCAGTTACTAGCCTTCCCCTTTAAAGCGAAAATTTTTTGCCCAAAATACTTTTGTTTATCGTGGACCCAAAATGTGGAACTCCCTTCCTACTGAAATGAAAAATTCAATCAGTATTGGCACATTTAAAATCAAAATAAATTTTCTTTTATTCAATCGTTACTGAAACTTGATACAACAGATAATTTTCTTCTCAAATCAGTGATTGTTTCCAATTCTCGTTTGCGGATCTTATTTTATTACACAAGCTATACTGACATGCTGAATGCTCGCTGGTTTCCTCGTCTCGTGACTCTTTATTGTTTACAGTATAAGCTGTTATTTTCGCGAATTTCGCGAGCTTTGGGCTGATCACGATATTAAAGACACGCGAAAATATTACCCCGTCATACCTTATGTACAAATTGATGACAAAATGCATCCAACGCTGGCCGGACCAGAACGCGGCTGTTACACATACTACTAGTATTACTAGTACGCTAATTAATCCACTAAGTACTGCACTGTTTCGTAGTAATCAGGCCTTGGTAATTGTATCCCCCGAACAGAGTTCGGAGGATACTATGGATTTGGCCTCGTCGCACCGCGTCCGCCGCCGCCGCAGCCGCCGCAGAGATTTCCTTGTGAGCGCTCTACCAGCTGCGTTTCTTTTCCGATCATCTTCAAAGTTGGCATGAAGGTGTATTATGGTTAGACGAAGACGCCTATTGTTTTTGGTGATGGCGCCCTCGCTTGTTCCGTCTGTATACATGAAAAGGTAAATCCAATAGGGTCTGCTTGTGAGCACTCTACCAGCTGCGTTTCTTTTCCGATCATCTTCAAAGTTGGCATGAAGGTGTATTATGGTTAGACGAAGACGCTTATTGTTTTTGGTGATGGCGCCCTCACGTGTTCCGTCTGTGTACATGAAAAGGTAAATCCAATAGGGTCTGCTTGTGAGCGCTCTACTGGCTGCAGTTCTTCTTCGATCATCTTCAAACTTGGCATGAAGGTGTATTATGGTTAGACGAAGATGCCTATTGTTTTTGGTGATGGTGCCCTCGCTTGTTCCGTCTTTATACATGAAAAGGTAAATCCAATAGGGTCTGCTTGTGAGCGCTCTACTGGCTGCAGTTCTTCTTCGATCATCTTCAAACTTGGCATGAAGGTGTATTATGAATAGACGAAGACGCCTATTGTTTTTGGTGATGGCGCCCTCGCTTGTTCCGTCTTTATACATGAAAAGGTAAATCCAATAGGGTCTGCTTGTGAGCACTCTACCAGCTGCAGTTCTTCTTCGATCATCTTCAAACTTGGCATGAAGGTGTATTATGGTCAGACGAAGACGCCTATTGTTTTTGGTGATGGCGCCCTCGCTTGTTCCGTCTTTATACATGAAAAGGTAAATCCAATAGGGTCTGCTTGTGAGCGCTCTACTGGCTGCAGTTCTTCTTCGATCATCTTCAAACTTGGCATGAAGGTGTATTATAGTTAGACGAAGATGCCTATTGCTTTTGGTGATGGCGCCCTCGCTTGTTCCGTCTTTATACATGAAAAGGTAAATCCAATAGGGTCTGCTTGTGAGCGCTCTACTGGCTTCAATTCTTCGATCATCTTCAAACTTGGCATGAAGGTGTATTATGAATAGACTAAGACGCCTATTGTTTTTGGTGATGGCGCCCTCGCTTGTTCCGTCTTTATACATGAAAAGGTAAATCCAATAGGGTCTGCTTGTGAGCGCTTTACTGGCTGCAGTTTTTCTTCGATCATCTTCAAATTTAGCATGAAGGTGTATTATGGTTAGACGAAGACGCCTGTTGTTTTTGGTGATGGCGCCCTCGCTTGTTCCGTCTTTATACATGAAAAGGTAAATCCAATAGGGTCTGCTTGTGAGCGCTCTACTGGCTGCAGTTCTTCTTCGATCATATTCAAACTTGGCATGAAGGTGTATTATGGTTAGACAAAGATGCCTATTGTTTTTGGTGATGGCGCCCTCGCTTGTTCCGTCTTTAGGGTCTGCTTGTGAGCGCTCTACTGGCTGCAGTTCTTCGATTATCTTCAAACTTGGCATGAAGGTGTATTATGAATAGACGAAGACGCCTTGTGTTTTTGGTGATGGCGCCCTCGCTTGTTCCGTCTTTATACATGAAAAGGTAAATCCAATAGGGTCTGCTTGTGAGCGCTCTACTGGCTGCAGTTCTTCTTCGATCATCTTCAAACTTGGCATGAAGGTATATTATGGTTAGACGAAGATGCCTATTGTTTTTTTATGATAGCGCCCTCGCTTGTTCTGTGTTTATACATGAAAAGATAAATCCAATAGGGTCTGCTTGTGAGCGCTCTACTAGCTGCAGTTCTTCTTCGATCATCTTCAAACTTGGCATGAAGGTGTATTATGGTTAGACAAAGATGCCTATTGTTTTTGGTGATGGCGCCCTCGCTTGTTTCATCTTTAGAGTCTGCTTGTCAGCGCTCTACTGGCTGCAGTTCTTCGATAATCTTCAAATTTGGCATGAAGGTGTATTATGAATAGACGAAGACGCCTTTTGTTTTTGGTGATGGCGCCCTCGCTTGTTCTGTCTTTATATGTGAAAAGGTAAAATTCAATAGGGTCTGCTTGTGAGCGCTCTACTGGCTGCAGTTCTTCGATCATCTTCAAATTTGGCATGAAGGTGTATTATGGTAAGATGAAGAGGCCTATTGTTTTTGGTGATGGGGCCCTCGCTTGTTCCGTCTTTATATGTGAAAAGATAAATTCAATAGGGTCTGCTTGTGAGCACTCTACTGGCTGCAGTTCTTCTTCGATCATCTTCAAATTTGGCATGAAGGTGTATTATGGTAAGATGAAGAGGCCTATTGTTTTTGGTGATGGCGCCCTCGCTTGTTCCGTCTTTATACATGAAAAGGTAAATTCAATAGGGTCTGCTTGTGAGCGCTCTACTGGCTGCAGTTCTTCTGAGATCATCATCAAATTTGGCATGAAGGTCCATTATGGTAAAGCGAAGCTGCCTATTGTTTTTTTGTGTGGGCAGAGACATTGTTGCCATGGAAACAAGAATTTTTGTGGGAATAGCAGAGATTGTCTTGTGAGCGCTCTACCGGCTGCATTTCTTCCATGATCATCTTCAAATTTGGCATGAAGGTCCTTCATTGTACATGTGTCCGAAGTTTAGAAGGCCTGTACATCACTGACTACACAGAAGACGCTCTTTACTGTGAACCCAAAGTCACTGCTGCTCTTGAGGCAATGCCCCTATTGACAATAACTGCTACACCACTTCAGTAGCACAAGGTACACTTCCATACTTTGTCGGTGACATGGCATATGCTCTGGCGACAATTGCTCCTGCATTGATACCTCTCTAGAAACAGAGTTAGTCTCATGGGTATGATTGGGTGTTAGGTTCAAGGCAGACTAAAGATTTGGATTAGGGTAAGCGTTAAGCTTTATGTGCGCTTCAACACTAGGATTCCTTGCCGGAGCATTTGTCATCACAGCATTTGTCATGGAACACGCTTTGTCAGTTAACAAAACAATAAGATATCAGAAGTGGAAACAAACACCCCCCCCCCCCCCCCCAAAAAAAAAAAAAACAAAAAAAACAAAAAAAACATTGTCTGCATTGATACCTGTTGTCACCTATTGCCATATTATACATTTTTATCCCAAATTCATCCAATTCGCAGATTGGAAGAGGATTAGGTTTACAGTGCATCTAGATTACTCTATAAATGTATTCCCTCACAGGTACTACCAGAGGATACTTTAGATTCTGCAGAGTTACACCGCTGCATCATATTATTGTCATCAAATTTAGTACCCAGAGGCAAAATGTGGACGGGATCATTGTTGCCATGATAACTGTATTGATTTATGGAATTTCTGTGTGAGCTCTATATATTGCGATGATGTATGATGCTGTGGGTTCGGGGGATACATGTGCTCGGCTGCGCGACCCACCGAGCACCAATTTCTAGTTTGTGTGCTGTTTGTGCTTTTCGCCAATTTTTTGGGCAATTCCATTAAGCCACAGTGAGGAAATTGGCCTCTTCCGAGAGATAAACACTTCACTTCTCAAAGTGAACCTGCTAGAACTACTACTGTACTAGTACAGGGCTCCAGTTTTACAAATACGGTATACGCTCACTGTGATTGAAGTGTGCTTCCCTGTCTTATCATGGACTCGCCCTACATGTCACACTAGCACGGTCAATTCCTTTTTTGTTCAGAGGGACTCGTAATAATACAGTAAATACAATGTTGTCGCCAACGCCTATTTAAGGTGTATACCAATTTCAGTTTGATGGGCGTGCCCGATTGTGTGGCTCTTCCATACACGTGGTTAACATTGTGTGTGTCTACTCTGATAGCCAGGGAATTGATCATTGAGACTGCAAGATGTGTGCAATTCCGATGGGTGCGGCGCGGGTGTGTGTGTGTTCGTCAGACGAGTTTCTGAGGGAAAATTGTGACATTCATAAACACCGCCTCGACGTGGTTGGGTGAGGTCTAGGGCTGCGTGTAAAACTTTCGCTAGCGCAGCTCTGAAACTTTGTAGTCTACATCTATTTGTTGCAACATTTGGTAGGTACTTGTGAATGCCGTGTGTGAGTGTCTCACTGCAAGTTCCCGTAATTATTGTTTTATTTTATAAATCTTCTACTGTGTCTTTTCTATTGTCATGTTTGGGAAGTCACAATGCAAATGGAAAAACGTTACGAAAATGCCACTGATACCGTGATTCGCGAAAATATCTGTACGCGAAAATATTGGCGTATACAGTATTTGTTCGGGTTTGCATGGATGTTCCTGTGTTAGCATGTGTTTGTTTGAATGTGTGTGTCATCTGGTCCCATTGCTTTACTTGTACCTCTTCCTCTTATCTCTTCTGAATCGGAATGCCCATTCGTTTACTCGAATCTATGAGACTATACGCACATGTGCATAGACTTTTCCCCCTTTTTTTTTTACTCGGGGAACTTGCTAATTGTACAAGCTTTGCTTCTTATGCAAGTTCTAGTTGTGGGCCTAAGGGCTCAAAATGGGTTGTTTGGTTCAGATTCTTCCAAAAGCACCAAATTTGGCACACAGGTCCCTTGTATCATACTCTTTCGATTTTTGATGGGCGCCAAGACTACTAAACCCCTGGGGCCGCCATATTGGTGAAATCCAATATGGCCGCCATCCGGGTTAGAGGTCAGCTGCAGTTACAAATTGACAGGGTTTATTAAAGTAATGAAAACCATGTGGAGGGGATTAATGGGTTAAAGAATATGATTCTAAATATCATTTCTGCAATTCAAAGTCACTTTTACCTCTCAAGGTCACTGTCAAGGTCAAATCAGGGTCAAATCGGGCATTTGGGGCATTTTTTCGAAATGGCGTCTGTGAGCATTCAACCGCAATTCACTTGTACCCCTATTTTGTCCCGTTTGTCATCTCTTCCATACGTCTTCAATGATCAGTTAGGGCCAAGAGGGGTTCTATCCCCCTACATATCAATAATAATTATGACAAAGGAAAACTTTATTATACCCCCGCCGAACGAAGTTTGAAGGGGGTATATAGGAATCAGCGGACGGTCGGGCGGTCGGGCGGTCGGTCGGGCAAATCTTGCGTCGCGAACTACTTCCTCAGTTTTCAACCGATTCCCATAAAACTTGGCACAGATGTGTGCCTTGGGTTGTAGATGTGCAAGACATATTTTTTGACAGTACCCAAAAGTACGTTGCCATGGTAACAGCATATTATGGGCAAAAATGGGTACAAATCTTGCGTCGCGAACTCCTCCCACAGTTTTTGATCAATTTTTATGAAATTAGGTACAGTTGTTCATCTGAATATGTTAATGTGCAAGACACATATTTCCGCAGTGGCAAAAAGTGCGTTGCCATGGTAACGGCATGTTATTGGTAAAATATAGGGCAAAATGCTTCATGGCAAAACTGCTTCATCAGTGTTCTTCCAATTCTCATGGAATTCATATTGAATGTTTGTCTTAGGATATAGGTCAGCATGACACATTTCTTGACAGTGACAAAAAGTATGTTGCCGTGGTAACAGCTCACATATTATGAGCCAAAATGATGGAAAATTTTGTGTTGCAAACTACTTCTTCAGTTTTTGCCCAATTTCCATGAAACTTGGTACAGATGTGTGCCTTTGGTTGTAGATGTGCAAGACGCATTTTTCGACAGTACCCGAAAGTACGTTGCCATGGTAACGGCATATTAATTGTAGAAGATCAAGGAAAGATCTTGCGGATTTAACTACTTCCTCAGTTTTTTGACCAAAGCTTATGAAATGTTGTTTGGCGGGGGTATAACCAGTCGCTGTAGCGACATTTCTAGTTTAATAATTACATAATTAACATTATTATACATATATATATATATATATGTATATATGCTTAAGAACGGCCGCCATCCTATTCCAAGGTGCTGAATCAGGGTGCAATTTCAAAGAGAGTAATAAACACACCTAATCTTAGTTTGTCTTCATTTTCCTTCTAACCAGATACCAGGTAGCTGGATAGCCCATGTGCAACTAGCTGGTCTGTATGTATCTGGCCAGTTGTATGTACCTGCGGTGGACCACTTTACCGGATTATGCACCTTGCTTTTTCCGATAACGGAATGCCGATTCGGGATCTTTTTATGTGCCTGGGTTTGTGATCCTTTCATACGCGGGCCTTCCATTTTATATTTCCTAGTGCTGAGGTACAAAGTGTTGTGCCTGTACTAGAGGGGACGGTATGAAAACTCACACCATTGCTCAGCTAGACTTGAGATAAGTGGGATTCGAACCGAACTCAAGTTTTTAGACTGCAAGTCATACGCTGTCGACTGAGCCACCTCGTCACCTTTCATGGTCAATTATACAACTTTCCAGCTGGCAAGCGATATTATTCTCCTCCTGTTCGAATTGGTATATGCCCTCTCTCCCTTGACAAGACAGCGTCTGCATCTTCAGTGAAGGAAGCAATGGCCGAAGCTTAGATTCCAGGGAATCGAGCTCCTCAATCCAGGTCAGACCAGCATTCTAGGTGCATTTAACTACATGCGATCACTAGAGTCCTTCAATGGCAGTATCTTGTCAGAATAGGTGAAGACAAGCTGAAGGTTTTTTCTTATCTTTTTTATTTTTTGTTTTAATCAGACAAAACCGTTTCTTTACTGGAGGCGCACATGACTAGGGAAATTGAACACCTATTGATGTTGTATCAGATTCTGATCCTAAAGAAAATAATCTAAACATTTTTGCGCAGCAACAATGTGCAGTCCTCTGACAAGAGATGGTGATGGCACCACTCAAATCTCAAAGTATGATTGGAACAGCGCAGCAGCTTCATGGAAAATAAGATTGATAAGTACAGAACTGCCCTCATTTATCAGCGCACAGATCTCCGAGAATAAATGGGACGGAAAACTCATCCTGAGCACCTGATTCACGACTGCAGTATCCAACAGGAATTGTGATCTCACAGCACTTCAGCCTTCCAATAACTTAGAGGCGATCTACACAAAGACATCCATACGTAGGATGACGCAATGTTGCAGAACATTTTCTTTTTAAAAGCAGTATACAATCGCACAGATGAGCGTAACATCACATTTTCGGTAGTCTGCTTTTTTAAATCCCTTTGATCTGAGGAAGCTACGGGTGGGTCCTGGTATTGGAAAGATAAAGGCCTTTCCAGCCCTTTCCTTTCTAGCATACCTCTCTTCCAGAGCCCAACAGGCACTGACAGGGTGCGACATTACTTCAGACTTGCTTTGATGTGGCATATACAAAATGCATAAGTAGTATGGGTCAGCAAACCAGAGCTCACTGACACATTGACACATTAACTACTCAGATCTCTCCCTGGACCCTGAGCTCCTCGACGGTATTGAGTCTGTTCACATGCAACGGGTAGAACGCTTTAATAATCATGCTCATGTGCAGCAAGTGCTGATGAGCAATAAGGTTTGTGGTGCAGCCAGTGTTAACGATGGTAGGCATCATATGCTTGTCATAACATGGGAGCAGATCATCAGAAAACACCCCATCTGCTCAAGCAGCGCTGTTTCAACATTTCGAAGATGAGTGCTGCCACAAGCGAGTTTCTACTGACAGTATGGGTCATGATGTGATCCCTGACTTCAGGGAGTGGAGTTGGAGTAAAGATGGCACAGGTACATGGCTATCACTATGCTATCAGCCACACAATGCTTCCACAATGCTTCAGTACTAAATTCCATTCTTCTGCACTACAGTAAGTGTTTCAAGGCATGCATTGGGAGGTAGAAAATGGAAAATGAAAAAAAAAAATGAATGATTAAACGAATGAATGAATGAATGAATGAAGGTGGAAATGCAAATGCACATGTAGAGACGAGCCATGAACAGTAGTTTGATATTGCTGCAAACTTAAAGCGGGGGGGGGGGGAGGGGAGGGGGGAGGGCCTATCTGACGGGAGGAGACATTGTCGCGATGCCAGCTTCTTTAAGAAAAATATTTGCACTGCCACAACTAACGCGATTCCAGGGCGACATCCGAGACGTCTTCAAACAAAGGGACAACTTACTTGTTGGAAGTCATGGGGATGTTGACACGGCTTTTGCAGTCGCAGGGATTTATCAGAGACGTCTTCTCTCAGCGACTTCTCCATAATTAATTAGGTTATTACAGTCCTCCACAAGTTGCGGGGATGTCTCAAAGATGTTGCAGACATATTTAATCCTCACGACATGGTCACAAGTGATGGAGACTTTGCGGAGACGTCTCCGAGACCAGCTGGAAGCCGGTATAAGTCTCTGCAAAAAATTGAAAATGTTCGATTCTCCTGCGACTCTTGGAGATTGGGATCGTCTCCAGGAGACGTGCGTCGAAGAGATGTTGCGGAGATAGAGTTGCAACCTAGTCTTGAGACCAACAAGATACCAATTTTAAGTTTTAGGCAAAATGTGAGTTCATGCCCATTCGCGTCCAAGCGCTTTAGAATCTTAATAGACCCTTGATACTGTCATGATAGTTGTACTATGGCATATCTAATCTGTACCCCATTAATGGTGTCACTGGCACCTGTGAAATATGCTTGTACCCTACATGGCGTCACCAGGACCGTCATACGTCTTCTCTAAACGGCATATTTCACTGTGGTGGCACATAAAATTTCCTATAAGGCATTTCGAATCAAACTTTCTTACACAATTTCGAAAATAGGAAATTGATGCCAACCTGCCATTCTTAAAGACAACAGAATTATTATTTTTTTCCATCCAGAATAGGAGTGATCTTCATAATCATTATTCTATTGAATCTAAATCTGATTTATGAATATATATTTTGATTGAAGATCTCTGAAGTGCGACAGAAAAAAAATGAAAACACTTGTCTTTTTAGTGGCAATGTCAAGGACGCTGGTAAAATAAAAAGTAGTCCTCCCCTTATCGCTAAATTTACTATTAATGTATTACGTAGCAATGGGAATCTATTTCTCATATAAGTATGTTTTTTATCGCATTCCTTGCGGATGAAGATGAAGATTATAATCCAACCATCAAATCCTTAAAACTCTTTGAAAGGGCATTACCCAAAATTCTAATTAGCTCTTTTGGCTGTCATTACAGCGAATGCAATCATTTTGAATTATGCAAATATGACCAGTAGGTGATGATCTTTTCTCTTAGCGCCTGTAAAAGTAAAGAAAAAATGGAATGATTGTGACATGAACTATGATATTTCATAGCTTTGGACAGAACCTGATATAAAAACTTATGTATAATGGCCATATAATACCAGGCCATAATTGAAATGATGCAGAAAAAAAAATACCACAAGTAATCATGGAAGTGAAATGGAAGGGTGACCAAGTCTTCAATTGAATTGTGAAATAAGGATCTGAATAACATCCCCAGAACCTTATTACCCTCAAAAAGGGGTTGTTTATTCATGAGTGTATAAAATTTTTAACACGAAAAGCGGACATATTGATGTTACTCGTGAGAATGCCCACCCCTCCCCCTCCCACAGCTCTCAACAAGTGCAATTTTATAAGCTTAGCTGGTATTCCTTCTATATTTACTGTAGGCAAGGCAATTTTAAATTACCTATTATGAATAAAATGGTTTGACCCCAAATGACCTTTAGGGTGACCATATAAGTAAAAGTTGACTTCAGACCAAAAAAACAACTTCAGAATCAAATTCCTTGACTCAGAAAACCTAAACCTGACTTTGCAAATTATTGTAACACTCCTAAGGTTTTTACTTGTTATAGTGCCCTTTAAACGTAGGTAGCGGCCATATTGGATTTTGCCAATATGCCGCCCAGAGGGCGCCCTTCACCAGAAATATGCCCTTTTTCAGCCGTCGACAACTGCAATTCAATTACCAAGGCTTGCATTCCTGGAATATTGACCATGGGCAAGCCATTTTTAAATCACCTGTTATGAATACAATGGTTTGACCCCCAAACGACCTTTAGGTGACCTTTCAAAGGAAAAGTTGACTTCAGACCATAAAAACAACTTCAGATTCGAATTCCTTGACCCAGAAAACCTCTAAAATAGACTTTTTAAATGATTGTAACCCTTTTATGTTTTCAGTTGCAAGTGACCTTTAAACCTATATGGCGGCCATATTGGATTTTGCCAATATGGCCGCTCCAGAGGGCGCCCTTCTTGGCGCCCATCAAAAATCGAAATAGTATTGTTTGGGCTACATGTGTGCCAAATTTGGTGCTTTTGGAAGAATTTGAACCAAAAAGTCCCTTGCGCCCCCCACTATTCCCTCCATATTCGTTACTAAAGCTAGTGCTGTTTCAATAAAGTGATTTCATGAAGATCAAATTATTTGAATAATACGCAGGTTCATATATGTTTGTAGTTGCAGGTGTGTATGTATCATATTTTTGTTACACTCTTGTTTCTATTTGCTTTATAACACTCCAACCTTCTTGTACAAATTGTTAATATCCTACGTAACAATAAATTTGTATTATTTGGATATAGAAATAAATGAAATGAAATGAAATGAAGTGGTAGTCCTTGTTCGCATATTAGACAGCTAGTGTCAGTTCTAGATTGTGCAGGCAGCGTATGCCGCCATCTGTCGTGAAGATCGCGTTTGTCTTCAGCGGCACTTTCCCACAACTGATTTCTTCAAATTCATTAAGTATACCCTGTGATTTTTGTGTAATTATACCCCCACCCACACATAGTGTGTATAGGGGTATACTGTAAATAAGAATCACTCTGAGGGCGGGTGGCCGGGCAGTCGATCGGGCAGTCTGTCATTGCAAAATCTTGTGGATCAATCTTACTACTCTCTCATTTTCAAGCAATTGACCCAAAATTTGGCATGTGTGACCGCTATCAAAGATAGATGTGCAAGACGCATTTTCGTTAATATTGCATAATGCATTGCCATGGCAACGGCAGATTTTCGTAAAACCTTATGGATCGAATTAGTTTCTCATTTTTTGAGCAATTAATTCCAAATTTGGCATGTGTGACTGCTATCAAAGGCAGATGTGCAAGACACCTTTTTATACCCCCGCCACACATAGTGTGAAGGGGGTATATAGGAATCACCATGATGTTGGTCGGGCGGTCGGGCGGGCGGTTGGTCGGTCTGTTGCAAAATCTTGCGTCGCGAACTCCTCCTACAGTTTTGAAGGAATTTAAATGAAACTTGGGGTAAATGATGATATTGAGGTATAGATGTGCAAGACATGTTTTTTGTGTTTGTCGGACAATGCGTTGCCATGGTAACCACAATTTTACCAAAACCTTGTGGATTGAATAACTTCCATAGTATTTAAGCAATCGATTTCAAAATTGGTATCTATGATGATCTATAGGTGTAGTTATGCAACACACTCTTTGTATTTGTATCGGACAAAGCGTTGCCATGGTAACCGCATGTTTTCTTCGAAATCTTGTGGAGTGAACAACTTCCACAATTTTGAAGCAATTGAAATCAAATTTGGTAGGCGTTATGGTCTTGAGGCATAGATGTGGAACACATAATTTTTGTGTTTGTCAGACAAAGCGTTGCCATGGTAACCATGATTTTACCAAAACCTTGTGGATTAAATAACTTCCACATCATTCAAGCAATTAAGGTCAAATTTAGTTTGTATGATGATCAGGAGGTGTAGTTATGCAAGACACCAATGTGTTAATATAAGAAAAATGTGTTGCCATGGTGACCACTCATTTTTGTATCAAATTGAACTATTTAATCTATGAAGGTGAAATTTGGTGTGTCTGATGGTCTTTAAGTGTAGTTGTTCCAAATGTCCTTTGTATTTGTATCGGACAATGCGTTGCCATGGTAACCGCATGTTGTTTTTTTTAATCCTGTGGAGTGAATTTCTTCCACAGTTTTAAAGCAATTGAAACCAAATTTGGTAGGCATTATGGCCCTGAGGTATAGATGTGGAACACGTAATTTTTGTGTTTGTCACACAAACCATTGCTATGGTAACCAGTTTCTCCAAAACCTTGCAGATCGAATAACTTTTCCATCATTCAAGCACTTCAAGTCAAATTTAGTATGTGTCACGATCTAGAAGTGTAATTTTGCAAGACACCATTGTGTTAGTTTAAGGAAAATGTGTTGCTATGGTAATCACTCATTTTTGGATCAAAATAAACCATTCAAGCTATGAAGGTCAAATTTGGTGTGTATGATGATCTTTAAGTGTAGTGATGCTGGGGGAAAGCATGTTTCCATTTGCTGTAAGTTTTATACTCAGTGTCAACTCTGTAATTGTACAGTAAACTAAAATTATTCTGTTTCCAATTCGAAAAGTGCACAAACTTGGTATTAACGTCATTGCCCTCATGACATCACATACTATAAAGAAACACTAGGGGCGGGGGTATTAATCACCTTCAGTGATAATTCTAGTTCTTTAGTATGTCACAATGCATTGCCATGGCAATGGCAAATTTTTTTAAAAGCTTACAAAATGTTGGTTGAACTACTCTCTCATTATTTGTGGAATCAACCCCAAATTTGGCTTGTTTGACCACTATCGAATGAAGATATTGTGCAAAACATGTTTTTCATTAGTGTTACATAATGCGTTGCCATAGCAACAGCAAATTTTTTATAAAATCTTACAAAATTTTGTGGATCAAACTACTTTAATTTTTTTTTGAGCACTTGACCCCAAATTTGGCATGTGTGACCGCTATCAAAGGTAGATGTGCAAGACACCTTTTTTGTTATAATCACATAATGCATTGCCATGGCAATGGCATATATCTGTAAAAACTTTTGGATCGAACTTCTCTCTCATTTTTTGAGCAATTGACCCCAACTTTGGCATGTGTGACCACTATCGAAGGAAGATGTGCAAGACACATTTTTCATTAGCATTGCTTAATGCATTTCCATGGCAGTGGCAAAGTTTTTAAAAAAAACAATCTTACAAAATGTCGATCAAACTACTGTGACTATTCACAAACAAAAGAAAGGCGTCCTGCACAACTACACATTACATTGATTGTATATCCCATAGTTACATTTCAACTGAAATGCTATGAAACTGAGAGAGTAGTTCAATCCACAACATTTTTTAAGATATTTTTTTTAAAGAACAGACTTTTGTCAATATGAAAAGCTCCTTTTAGTACCTTGTTTCTTCGGCATGGTGACATACTTAGCAAATTTCTCTCAGTGGGTCAATTTTATACAGTAACCATAAATGATCACATGTCAGTAGGATTGGCGAAGTAGAAAGAACTTAAGCAACACCGTCTTACAACCATTTGCAAAGACTTAATTACGACTGTTTTGCAGATGCTTGCAACTGCATGCAGAAAAATAAATTCAAAGGGAAATTTGGAATATGTTCAAAATTTATTTCCAACAAGAAAAACTATTTGCAACAAGGAAAACTGTTTGAGAATTTTCTTGCAACATTTAACAAGCTTTTGTAACCTTTTATGAACCCTAATGAAAACCAAAATCCGCTGCTCCAACGATTTTGCCGACACATCTTTTCTCATAAGAGTAGGAAACTTTCAAGTCCTTGCCACATAACCGACAGCGGCGTTGCAAGATGTCAAGATGAGAATCTACACAGGAAAAAGAAAAGCAACAAAAGAGACACTGATTAATAACCAATTTTGAAATATACCTAACATAAAAAAGGGAAAACTAAAGTTACTATTCAATAGTGTGCATTCTTTGGCAGTATAAGGTCCTCTCACAATAGAGACCTAGAAGAAATATCATACTACTAAATATACTTCATTTCATACCTTAATTAGATTGAAGTCGTCAAGTCCTGTTCATGTCTTACAATCAAAAGAAAGTAGAATAGGAATACAAAATACAAAAATGATAGCTTATGTCAGTTTTAATAAATTCAAGATTTATTTTGAGGTTAGGTTTCAGATTTTGCTTTGTTTTCAACCCTCTGTACAAAATTTTAATTTTGCACAGGGGTCAATTGGTGTGTATGAGAGTGTGTTGTTAACACACTGACAGTGGACCTGAACAGTGGCCAGGATCGGAATGCTCTTTTACATATTCATGAGAAATTCCACTATCTCAGCTAGTCTTTATTTATCCTGAAATGAAGTGTATGCAAGCACATGAAAACATGTGCTAATTTTGTTCATATGCATTCATTTTACCCTTCATCATAAATTCTGAATAGCAGTGCCCAGGGCAATCCATCATGAATTATTAATAAAGCATTCATGTGCCTTGGAGCAAGAGTCCAGAAGCCTAGTCAGCAGAGCTCTGAAAAGGTGGTATTTTTGTGGTATTCATGTCTATTGTTCAGGGTCATTGTAAGCACACACTCACATACACATCATTGGTTCTTGTGTAAAGTTCAATTTTGTACAGAGGGTTCAAATTTGACCAAAATCTGGAACGTAACATTAAAATCAATCATGGATTTAACGAAACTGATTCATGCTATCATATTCAAATCACTCTCAACTAAATTCAGCTATTACCCATATCAATAACAGTGTTATCAGATGTATAGTATTCGAACTGTTAAGGATCAAAAGTGGGAAATGTTTTTTGTAACACCTAGTATAAACACAAAAACATCTGAACTCCCCATATAAGGGGAGAGAATAGGCTAAAATAATGACTGGCTTTTTTCTCTCTTACCTTTGATCATCATCTAGTAGTAGATCTAGTACAATGTCAATTCATTTGATCAAGGAGGATTAAGAGTTGGAGTTCCAACTGGCTGTAATTATTCAAACAGTTGTCAGATTTCTATTGATGTACAAAAGAATTTCACAGGTGCATATGTGCCTTTGATGATTAATGTTCGAAGCCGCCGTCTTGCTTAGCAATCTGAAGATTCATTTTGAAAGTTAACATAATATTGGCCATATTTTGCTTATTTATTTATCAAATGAAATGAAAATTCACCTAGTGATAAAGCATGTAAAACAAAAGTCAATCCCGTGTGGAAATTTGTGCAAAAGTGTAAATCAGAGCTGTATCATGTGAAAATGTTTAAAACTGTACCATCCTGGAAAGCCGGTTTTATCACTTTTCCGCTTAATTTTGACAAATAAAACTAACATGGAATAATCTTCAAGTATAATTCTTTATTGATAGATATATCAGATTAGTGCCCGGGTATGCCCAGTCGAGTAATTTTCATCTTTATTTCAGCATTTTTTGCGCAATTTCTATTCGCACATCCTCCGTGTCTGTAACCAACTACCTTTTATAAGAAGGGATAGCGAGAAGTAATTACCATCACAAAGACATATCTTTCTTAGAAAGTGGCTGGTGATTATGCTATGAGACACTAGTCAATTGTCTTCCTATCTGCGCGGCAGATCCTGTTTGGCACATGCTTCAAATATTTTTGAGCGGCGGCATCGAACATCTAGCAAAGGAAATAAGACAGTTGTACCTCCATTCTCTTGAACTTCCTTGATGTGATTAACATTTAGTTCCAGTGTACTGGTCCACTGACTGATCAAGACTTGCATTGATGAGTGTTGTGTTTGTCATATTCATGACATTATTGTAAATAAAAAGATATTCTAGATCTAGATCTAAGTCTAGAGTAAAGGAGTCATTATATTTTGTAGAAAGAATTCCAGGCCAATATCAATAATACACATTTGTCAACCTTGAAGCATTGTGACATAAGCCTACCTCTTTCAAACAGTGATAAGCGATCTGATCAGTTGACCAAAGTATCTGCCATTGACATTGCGCAAATATCAACTCTGCACTGATCACAAATAATGCACGAAAAGAAAATCTCAACACATGGGACCACTATACAACTTGCAGCAGATGACACGATCAAAGAGCAACTAAACACTCCGCGGATGGTTCCTCCTTTCCATGCCATTCTTACTACTGTATGTTTACACATCTTTACACTCTCAGCATGAGGCAGTTTATGAAGAGAAAGAGTTGCTATATCCGATGAGATATCTTTTATTCGTTTTAGGAAAATATTGCCAAAAAATCATGAATTGATAAACATAATCATAATTTATTTGTGAAGATATAGCACCAAAATTCACCCATTTCTTGGTATATTTTGATGAAATAAGGACCAATATGCAGGAAAAAGTATGACAAACACAATAATTTGTGCAGATGAAGGATGCAAAATAATGAACTGCGCATGTCTGATTTGTTTGTTGATGCAGTTTCCTCGCTTCTCAATCAATTTTCCATGTGGCATTGAGCCTTGGACATCATATAGGCCCAAGCATAATTCCCCAGCTTTCACCTAAGGCAAGATCGCGCTTTTAAGAACAGAGTGGCACTCTGAAATAAAATCACATAAATCTCGTTGCGTAATACTGTATACGCCATATATTTCGCGAATCGGGACTTCCCAACGATTTCGCGAATGGTTAAAGGGACTGTACACTACAGTACTGGTTGAGGTGGGGATTCATGTTGTGAACATTCCTAAGTGAGATAATGAGAAACCTCTTATGAAATATGAAAGCGCACATAATTTTAAGAAGGATTCAACATTTATTTGATGAAAATTGGTTTTCAAATAGCTGAGATATCCAGAAAATAAATGAAAAATAAAAGGGGACAGGCTACGCCTTTTATTAGGATCTCTTTGTTTCACCCTGTTTTTGGATATCTCAGCCATTACAAACCGATTTTCATCAAATAAACTTTTGATACCCCTTAGAATTGCATGCTCTTTGACATCTCATAGGGTGGTTTCTGAATATCTCGCAAAACGTTATAAGCTAAATCCTCACCTCGACCAGAGCTGTACACACCCTTTAAATTGGCGATCGTGGAGTCCTGTACTGAACGAAGAAATGTACACGCGTACGTAACATTCACATTGGGATCAGAGTCAATATTTTCACGTGTCTTTAATTTCGCGAATAGCACCCGACTTGCGAAATTCGCGAAAATAAAAACCTCGCGAAATATTCGGCATATACAGTACTATGGGCTATAGAAATTTCAGGCGTAACTCCAGCTCACCTAATACCTCTTTGATTAGACAATCATGTTAAGTTCAACATTCACTTGTGATCATACGTCATCACTTGAATGTCTGAATTGAATTAGACAGTTTCTCACAGTTTTCTCTCAATATGTGAAGCATTCAAAAAGGGTAAGAAGCAGTCCAAGAGGCACATTCATAGGTCATTGGCCTGTTCAAATGGAAGTCTGTTGCAAACTTAACTATAGATGTATTGTGACTTCCATTCTGTATGAGCTGAAATTTTTGCATGTTAAAGGACAAGTTCACCGAAATAAACATAATATGGATTGAGAAAATACAGCAATATTAGTTGAATACATCAATGAAAGTTAGAGTAAAATCGGACAATCCTTTCAAAAGATATATCAATTTTTGAAGTTTCAATGGCACCATGGCTGGATGAGAAGCTGCTGCAGCTTGTGATGTCGCATGCATAGAACAATATAAGGAAAATATAAAGAAAATTCAATGTATTTTTATTTTACTTTTCATGCAGAGGAAAAGAGCACTTCACTTGCCTCATTTAGAAGGCAGGGGAACAGTGTAGCAATTTCCTCAAACTTTCATAGATGTGTTCTCCAAATATTGCTACTTTCACTCAAGCCACATTTATATGAGGGGGTTTGGTTTCCTTTATATCTTTTTCCATAGACCATCTGACAATAATTAAAACAGCAATGATAAAGATGAAGTCTGAATAGGCAAGTTTTCTATTCCTCCCCCATCCTCAGACACAAAAAAAAAAACTCTCAGTGACTGCTGCTTTGATTGTGTAATACTGAGTGTAGGAACCAATGAAAGAAAAATGAAAGCCTTATCAAACTCATATATTCATATTAATACTTCATGATTTCCTTACCAGGTACATTGTAGTTGTACATGGTAGTACTAGAGTGTTGTGTGTCTGTGCTCACATGCTTACGGGGGCTTCTTTGTAGAGCTCAGGAGCACTGTCAAGACTGGGATAAGATCCCAACCTGTCGTTAACACAAGACAACACGAAGATGTATCCCACAGATTAAAGTGTGTTAGGTTGTGTGTGTTTATGTGTGTGTTTATATACTTTGTTTCATTACTGAATTTTTGCAAAATGTGGCTGATTCTTACTTGTATAGACTTGAGGTCAGCTGGTGTCAGCTGTCTTACCCTGGGACAATACATGCAGCCAACCAAACGTCACCTCAAAGTGGTTGAATACGTCACCCCAGAAAAGTTCAACTACTGGCAGAAAGTGGGTGACAAACTTGGCTTTGCCTACACAGCCAGTGGGCCTCTGGTCAGGTCTTCGTACAAAGCAGGTATGGCTTCTGTTTATGAACAAAGCTGGGCTTGGCTTTCCTGTTATTAATGTTGATATTGGGATACATGTGAAGAATGATTTGTGCATAATTACTGTAATTCTTCTTTTATTAATATTGTCTCTGTCATTATTATAGCTATAGATACCATCATTGTCCAAAGAAATCTCCCAAATTCTTATAAATCACAAAACTGGATTAGAAACTTGTGATGTAAGTTTCCAATCAATTGAAAGCTTTGTTCATCTGAACATGAAAAATGATTCGATCATTATTCTGAAGATTTGTCATTCCCACAACACACAAATTTTTGTATACTTATTTCGTAGTAGATGTTTGTTATCCAAACATGAAATAGGTCTATATCTGCACAAAATATAGGGATGAAAGGCATGTACAAACCAATATAGAGAATGAAGAATTGTTGACTTGCAAACACTTGACATCTTGCAGATTGCAAGCTACAAAAAATATGGTGTGCTTCAATCAAATTTTTCAGTGATGGCATTGCCAAATGCAATACTGTTATTACTAACTTTGGAAAAAAAATGAAATACGCTACAACATGCTAAATGTTGGTTCAAAGGATAATTGAATTAAGTTCAAATGAATATGAGAATTGATGATGTCATTAAGAAATTTCATATTTTTATTTCATGAAGGAATTTGATAACTTTAAATCATTTTTCCAGCCTTGAAGATGCATTAACTGACATCTATGACTCACAAGCTTTTAGAATATGTATCCAAATGTGGCTTTGTCATCAACAGGTTATGCCTATATATGATAGAGATTGTACAAATCTCCCCAAATTGAAGCCTGATTTTCAATTTCAACCATTTTTAAGACAGGTTTGTGGGACTTTTCCAATTATTTTAGAGAATTTTAATTTCTAAGGTAGAACTCAGACCAAGAATATTAACAATTGGCTCAAAGTACTGTTTTCTTGTCACAGTGGTACTTGCATACATTTGCTTTGGGTTCTTCTTTCCTTGCCTTGTAACAAGAAAGTGATTTTTCCAAAAACTATATTTTGACTTTGAGCAACAATTTTCAACATGTTAGCTTGAAGGACAGAAGAAGAATTATAAATCCTCCTCCAGAACAAATAGATTTTACAAATGTTTTCCCAATATGTAGAATGAGTAGATGTTATCTGGATATGTGCTGTATTTGCATGAAAATTGAGAGCAACCTTATGTCATGTTCTTGTTCATAGATGCATTGAATTGAATTGAATTGAATTGAAATGGTTTATTGATATCAACATCGTCGCAGCCAAAGGCCGAATTGTGATGGTTTACAGCAAATGATATAAAAGAATACATTAAAAAAAACTCAAAAGAGGAATACATGTTCGAAAAGATGAACTATACACATAAGTATCCATAACAAACTCAAATGAAATGTACAACTTATTCTATGAAATATAAAGTATTACAGTTGAAAAAAGAATCGCGAGATTAATATTGCAATCTTGCAAATGTATCTAATGATTCTTGTTGCTGGTATTGAAAGAGAAAGGAATACTTCTAGTCTAAGAAGTGCAATCGAGACTTTTAACAAAATGTGGGCGTGTTTTCAGGGCACTTGGGTACCATTATAAGTACCTATTAGTTTTGTTTTCATATCATCTATCTGACCACTTTAGTGTCGTAATTCATAGACTGTGATTGGTACACTACAGGAAGTCATGTTGAATTAAACTGTGATAATTTTCTTCACTCGAGATTGATAGTCATTACTTGAAGCAATTTATTCAGCATGCGTCATGTGGTTGGCCTTTGTTAAACAGAGAGTTACTTTCGATACGTAGGAGGCATGCAAAAAAGTGCTTGGTTGTTTCCTGCTTAGCCTCTGATATGGATTGGACATAGCTGGAGAATGCCTCACTACAGTGTTCTATCCATCTGTTCGAGTGACAGAACTTGCAACATCATCACAAACACTCCAATTGTGTGATATTGTAGATCTCTCAACAACTGTATAGCTGACGAGATGCATTTTGCTTGGAAAGTTTGCGTCTAGATAATCAAAAAGTGTTTGAATACAAGTGACAAGCCTTCAGGAAATGAGTATAAGCACAATCTGACGCATGATGATTTCCACAGAACTGCCTGTGGTGCTTAATGCAGGAGTGATCTTTTTTTGTGTGTTGCTGATTGGATGTGGGCTTGCCTGCTTCAAGTCCAGTTTTGGAAGAGGTTGCTGCCACAAGAACTCATCAGGGGATAGTGATTCTGGAAATGATGGCAAAGAGGAAGAAGGGGATGTGGTTCCCTCAGTGCTTCTTCATCAAGAGACACGTGCCAGTGGGAGGGCCAACACTTGGCCTTGGAATAACGTGAAGCCACTGAGGGGACAGAGTCATGGCAGAATGCAGGATGACCGAGAGAACAGCATCATTTTCAACAGCAATTCAATGTGCCTGCAGGTCATAAAAGATGGTGAGGAGCCCTTCTTTCCACACCCATGCCAGCTGCTGATCAAGGATGGAGCGAAGGCACAGGTTCTGAATGCAGATGGCACAAGCATGCACTCTGTTATTAGTGATTTTGAAGAAGAGGTAATGAGGAGTGTAGAGGCACTGGTGTTTGAGCCAGCTGTGACAGATTCCCTGCAGAATGTCAAAGGGTCTCTAGAGTCATGCTTAGCAAACTGCAGTTTCACAAGTAGTGGAGAGAGTGGCTCAGATGAAATGCCAGATTCCCCTGATGATGGTGATGCTGGCAGGGATGACATAAAGGTAATTATTTCGGATGAAGATACAAAAGAGGTCAGCATTAGAAGAAGTCTTCTTCCTAGAGAGGGGAATGTCAATCCCTGGGCAGTGGGGAGTTCCAGTCTACTCACCAACAAGCTGGGCTCATTGCTCAGGTACCGCTGCTCAATGGCCAAAGAAGAGATGCATTATCGCTCATCTACCACATCTTCCTTAGAGCTGGAAACCTCTTGGATTAGCAACCTCACAGCTGATGACTTGCCCTGGAGGTCCCGACCCCACACACCCTCTGGCTTTGTGCAGGAACAGTGTCGCAGATCCCCACATCCATACATGCTCTACCGTTACTCTATCTCTCTGGAGGAGATCAGGCTTCCAACTGGTTCCATCCCTGGCATCCCCAGGAGATTGCCCCTCTCTTGGGCTGCAGCTCAGGATGAGGAGGGTGACATCTTTTATGATGCCTGGTCATCTTTAGGAAGTGTCCACTCATCTGTGTTGAATCAGGGAGGGTCCATCCTTCGTCTACCAGAGGATGATCAGCTGCTGACTGTACTCCTTCAGAAAGCGCACAAGTCTATGACTCTTTCCAGGAAGCCCAAAACCTCTTCTCCAGGTTTCAGAAGGTGTAACAGTCTCCATGTGCTGTGATGAAGAGGCACTGATGTTGTTTTTTGCTTTAGAGTAGCAAAGTTAATTCTTATAATGCCTATATGCAATGGTGTTGAATGGCTAGCTGATATGAATATTTGCTGATGCATTTTTCTTATTCCCATGTACAGGTGAATATTTTCTCACAAATATGGTAAGAAAGAAGAGGAATGGAGCAGTGAAACTGTCAGAGACAGCTGAAGAGCCAGCAGATTGAACAACTTGATGACAGATCAGTGACCCTCAGTCTGAAGTTTTTGGCTGTTTACACCTTCTATTTGCTCTTTTTTTGTGTGTGTGTGTGTGTGTGTGTGCAGTTAGCTAAGATCTTTGGTATCAAAGATTGTGCTATTTGATGGCCGCTTGGTGTAAAGTTTTAAATACAAGTATTGTGTGTTGCTATCTTTCAGTTTTACCTCTTGTCAGTTAAATAAGTATTGTTGAAGTCTTACTTAAAACTCTTCATCAACGTAAGAGTTAACAATAACAGCTTTATAGGTAAGGCCCATAAGATGATGACAGAGAGTGCAAGTAAATGAAAACAGCAAGAAGGTTTAATGACATAGAAGCCACAGTGGAGTTGAAAGTGTACATGTATGTTATTGAGTCAAATTTATCATCAGATTTCTCATTTAAAATATTTTAGTCATATATGTTCCCATGGCTTGCCAAGCATGTCCAATTAATGATTTACAAGAGCATGTACATGTTTGCATTCATTCGTACTACACTGTAATTTGACTTTCCCATTATAAAGAACATGGTTATAATGAAATTTTGTAAAAACAAAGTAAGATTCAGGTCCAAAATTGTTATCTATATACAGGTGTATCTTAACATCATTTGTTCACCTATAACAAAATTTTGATATCACAACAGAAAACTGTCAGTCTGAAGAACTTTGTTATAACAGGAGTTGCCTGTATGCATATTATATTCTGGGTGTCTGGTTTGTGCTGTTTTTTCAATGAATTAATTTGCATCCACTTGATTTTATGTTTGTTTTTGTTTTTTCAACTGAATAATGACAACGGCATGTGGATTACGACAATAACCATCAATTCAAATTTCATGGTCATTGCCTTACTATAGAATGCCAGTAAAATTTGGGAGTAATCACTTATTGGTACTTTTGACATGAATGCAATGTCAACTGCAAGGAATCCGGGTGTGCATTACAATTTTGAAATGTTAGTGGTTGGTGATCAGAGTAGCATTTATTTTCCTGCATATTTTCAATTTTGTTAGATCAATACCATTATGAAAAAAAAAAACAGCTGTTCATGATGTGCATGTGCAGCCTCAATCATATACTTGCATGTAATGGTTCATCTTATTACCAATATGTGAAAGAGTCCCCATTTAAGAATTGGCCTTTGTCTTTGATAGCCATTTGTGTGCGCACTCCTTGGTATTTAGCCAAACTGTAAATTCTGAATATGCACCCAGATTAGATTCTTAATCTTTAAGAAATGGCATGAATCAAATCTGTTGAAGATAAAGCTGTTAGAGGATGCTTCTCTCTGGCATACAGAAATCATTGACATAAAAGACAACTCTGAATATGTTCTTTCTCCTTGTGTATATGCTTAAATTCAAATAAATGCGTACAGGGCATATTTTTTGTATGGTTTATTGAATGTTGGAAATGCAGTTCTTTGTATGTCAGAATAGTTCTCTAGAATGATGATAGAATATACATAATAAGTTCGCTGTGTTATCATCATTGTCAACTCATCTTAGCCATACATTGTAGTCTCAAGTGAGTCACTGCAGTTGCTTCCTGTGGGTTGTGCATTGTCACAAAGTTTTACATACCGATATTCATCTCCTTCGAAATCTGTCCTCAGATATGAACAAACTTGACAATAATAATTTGTAGGGGATAAGAGACAAAAAGTTGATCAATTGGTACCGGAAGGCCTCAATGCAGGGCCCAAAATTTTCCCAAATTGTGATACTGTCAAAGATGTTTTACTCTGGAACCAGAAGTACAAGTTAAAGTGCAACCAGAATATATTGCAATTAGATACTCAGGGAAAGAATAAAGGTTGCTCTGACAAGCAGAAGCATTGGTCTGATGGGCACTTAATGGGGTAACAAGCTGGGATAGGGCCCAATGATCTTAATAACCATTGTCATCTTTTCTTTAGAATACATGATCAGACATTCACCAAAGCATTCTTAAGGGCAGAGGGGACACTATGTCAATAATATAAAGCAAATTTGATTGTGTGTCAAAACCTTTTTATAGCTAATGGCTAGCCCCCACTCCCCCCCCCCCCCCCCCCCCGCACCTCAGGCTGTCATTTGTCCTTCATGTGTGTTCCCAATATTTCAAGAAAAGCGGCATAACTTTCGGAGCTCAATTTTGGGGGGAAATTTAAAAGGCATTGAATATTTTTAAAGGCTTTTAATATTTTTCCTCAAAGTATTTTTAATTTGGGGTAGTTTTCAAATCTTTCCTGAAATAGGGTCGCAATAGGTGTGACGGAGAACCGTGATGTGCCTTGGTGAAACCAGGGTGGGGTGTAATAAAAGTGTCCATTCGGACATGAGAGTTGGAGTTGGCAAACATGGCGTGAACAGTTGCAGTCATTCGGTGCTGATCCAGGAATGTGTTGTCGGTGTATGACAGATGTTATGTCGGTGCTGACGGGTGTTCTGTTGGTGCATGACATGTGGGGAACATGTCCGGGAAATGAACGTACAAACAAGCCATCTTTTGGTAGTATTTCGGTGTTTGGTACATCGTTTGTAATGGTTGATGCCCGTTGGAGGTACAGTATGTGTAGTGTTCGCACTCATGTGAGATGTGTACACACAGGGTAGCGAACGTAACAGTGTCGTTCGTTCGTAGCGGTATTGTACTGCGTGACATTGCACGGTATGTGTAATGGGGCTGCGTTAGCAGTGGTTGTGAATGGAAGTGCGATTCGCGAAGCGATGCGATATGTTTTGCGCACTTGTACTGGTCTTCTCGCTAGCTGAATACCAGGGTTGCAGCATTGATTGCTGGAAAGGAAGGGTACGTATTACCATTTCCGTTGTGTCATTTTGTCAGATTAGTGTGTCACTTTCTGGTTATTTGGATTAGCATCGTTAGATGTGGCTTTACGAGGAAATTGGCCTCGAGATATACGAGTGTTTGTCCGGTCTGAATTGCTTAGACTATTCTCGTAGTTCGGTACGCAGTGGAGTGTACTGTAGGAAGTTGCGTTAGCGACGTAGTCTTGAAATCTAGTCGGAAAGCTAGATGTGAATAAATCATGGCAGCCAAGTTCGATGCTGCAGAGTTTGTGAAAGACGTCACTCTTGGTAGACTGAGAGGGTTAGTGAAAGCCCAATTGATTGAGGTTGCAACTCATGTAGATGCTGATATCAGAGAGTGTAGTCGAAAGAAAGAAATCTTTGCAGTTCTGGTGAAGAAGCTTGAACTGGGTGGTGTAGAATATGAACACACAGACACAGACCAGAGTGAGAGTACAGATGAGATTGAGAGTGCTGGTAGAAAAACTGCTCCAAGTACTACTACTAGACCTAATGATATGAGGGTAGATTCCACACAACTAGAACTGGCTAGATTGGAGTTAGAAAAAGAAAAAATGAAGGCAGAAAATCTGAGACTCGAACAAGAGTTAATGCAACGTCAAATTGAGTTGACCCAGGCCCAGGCCAGTAGTGTCCCGGGGGATAGGCCTAATGTTACTATGTCGAGACAGAAGACGCCCGACATTGCAAAAATGGCAAACACAGTCCCCCGCTTTGATGAAGAGGATGTAGACTTTCTTTTTCTCCTTTGAGCGAATAGCCAGGAATTTGGAGTGGGAGAAGAAATATTGGTCTATGATAGTACAACAAAAGCTCACAGGCAAGGCACATTCAGTAGTGTCTGCTCTCTCGGATGAGGAGGCTAATGACTATGACACAGTTAAGGAAGCAGTCCTTCTTGCCTATCAGTTAGTCCCAGAAGCCTACAGGCAAAAGTTTCGAGGATATAGGAGAGGTTCGGGACAAAGCTACGTAGAGTTTCAGAGAGAAAAAGAAATCATGTTCGATCGATGGGTTCGATCAATGAAAGTAGATCTCACTTATGAAAATTTGAGGGAGATAGTGTTGATGGAGGAGTTCAAGAAATCGACACCTCCAGATCTGAGAACATATTTGGAAGATCGAAGAGTACATGATGTAAAGAGTGCAGCAGTCACAGCTGACCAGTATGAGTTGACACATAAAGTGAAAACAAAAAGTCCTGAGGGAAAGAGGAAGTTTGATCAGTTGAGAAATCCTGACACTCAAAAGTGGCACGGTAGTCATAGGGATAAAGTAAAGACTGAATCACAGAAAGAGCGCCCAAAATCGCCACGGCCTCAATACAAAGAAGTGAGATGCTTTTTCTGTGGGAAAACAGGTCACATTAAGTCTGAATGTAGGCGATTGCTGGAACAGAATGAAGCAAAAGAAAAACAAAAGCAAAAAGCAACACATGGTTTAGTCCATGCAGACACACGTACACAGAGCAGTTCAGATGCTGAAACAAAGGAGAAACCGAACCAAACAGCCACTAATGGTTTTGTTAAGTCAAGTGTAAGTGATGAACAGCTTCATCCAAATGTGAAAAGCAGTGTCTCAAAAATGACATATATGTGTTCAAGTGGTGTGGATGAGAAGTACAAGGACTTCATTTCCAAGGGTACAGTTACCATTGCTGAATTTAGAGTACCGGTTGTCATCCTTCGTGATACTGGAGCTACACAGTCCCTCATGGTAGGAGATGTGAAGAGTATGCCCATAGATTGTAACACGGGTAGAAAGGTACTGATACATGATGTCAGCGGAGGAACTCAGGCGGTCCCTCTATTCCGTGTGATTTTGGATAGTGGACTGATTTCAGGGGAAGTGATTGTGGGAATTGTTCCATTTCTCCCTATGGATGGAGTTTCCCTTTTGCTTGGTAATGACCTTGCAGGAGGTCGAGTGAGTGTCCTTCCGGTTGTTTCTGAAGTCCCAGTGTACGAGCAGGAAACCGAAAAACTGGTTGATGAATTTCCAGAAGTATTTCCAACATGTGCTATCACGAGATTTCGAGCAAGTGAAGCAGAGCGTGAGAGAAAGGAGTCTGAAAGTGAAATTTCTCTTGGTGCCACATTCTTTGGAAAGGTGACGAGTGAAGGTGAAAGAGAACAAAGTTGGGAAGAAGGTGTGTTCAGTCAGCCGGCTTTAATCAAAGCTCAGATGGAAGATGAGGAGTTGTTGAAGTTGAGAGAGGGTGCATTGACTGTAGATGAGGCGAAGGGAGTGCCAGAATGTTTCTATGTAAAGTCTGGTGTTTTGATGAGGAAATGGCGTCCTCCAGATCGTCCCGCAGATGAGGACTGGACGGTTGTCGACCAGATAGTTGTTCCTCCGCCGTATCGAAAGGAAATTCTACGTCTTGCACGTGAAATTCCAATGGCCGGACACATGGGTGTCAAGAAGACTGTGTGTAGAATCAGAACTCACTTCTTCTGGCCTAAGATGAGAAAGGATTTGTCTGAATTTTATCGAACGTGTCATGAATGTCAAGTGGTAGGAAAACCACAACATGCTATTAGACCTGCGCCGTTGATTCCTATTCCGGCTTTTGAGGAGTTATTTAGCTGTGTGATGGTAGAAGACGTAGGTGCAGTTGTGAGTGAGAGTGTCCTACACAGTGCTGAGAAAAGTGCAGAAGAGTTTGAACATGATGCTCCAGATTCTCAGAGTGTGAGTTTCAAGTCAGGAATGATTCCGCGAGCAGAGAACTCAAAGGCACTAGAAAATCCAGAGTTACTGCTCAGTCATTTGTCTGATTCAGAGAGGCAAGATGTTGTCGACATCTTCCAGGAATTTCCGGAGGTTTGCAGTGATAAATTGGGCTGTGCGAAAGACACTGTTCATACGGTTGATGTTGGTGGAAATACACCCATAACGCAGCATCCATATCGGATTCATCCTGCTAAGAATTTGGCCAAATGCGAGTTTGGGAAAGCTTGTGTGACCTACCTAGGTCACAAGGTAGGCCGAGGTAGCGTCGCACCACGAGATGCAAAGGTCCGAGCCATCGTGGACTTCCCAGTGCCGGCATCCAAACGGGAGCTTCAGCGATTCTTGGGAATGTGCGGATTCTACCGGAGGTTCGTTCCCAATTTCAGTCACTTGGTGGTGCCCTTGACGGACCTGTTGAAAAAGGGTACAACGTTCCAGTGGTCGGCGAACTGCCAGGGTGCGTTCCAGAAGCTGAAGGCCGACCTCATGAACGATCCCGTGCTTATCGCACCAAACTTCGAGAGGAGCTTCCAGCTGGCTACGGATGCTAGTGACCGAGGAGTAGGAGCCGTGCTACTTCAGGACGACGACAACGGACACAGCAAACCCGTGTGTTTCTTCTCCAAAAAACTGAATCGCCATCAGCAAAAGTATTCAACTGTGGAGAAGGAATGCCTTAGTGTCGTTCTAGCGGTGCAACATTTCGAAGCGTATTTGGACGGTGGAAGAGACATCGTGGTATACACTGACCATAACCCATTGACGTTTTTAGAACGCTTCAAGCACAAGAATCAGCGTCTCTTCCGTTGGAGTTTGATTCTCCAGCCGTACCCACTGAGAATTGTGCACATAGCAGGAAAGGACAACAAATTAGCAGACGCTTTGTCGCGAGTTTGAAACTGTGCACGCGCTGATAATGTTGCCGAACGATAACAATCTCAAATCTACAGTGAAACCTAGATCAAGCAGAACATTTCAAACAAGACTCAAAACAGACAGGAAACTGATATTGATATTTTTGTATATGACAACGTATACATGTGTTCATGTATTCTCGTTCAGTTTTCTTCCTTTCCCAAGGACCTGTGAAGGGAGAAATTGTATTTATGCTAATCATGTTTGTTTTAAACGAAAACAGTGTATGTGAGTGATGCTAGGAAGTATGAGAAAGTACTAGTACACAATATTCTGTCTTTATAAGGAGACGTTACTTGAAAATTTCATGATGTGTTACACGCCAAGCATTGTATATTTTGAAAACCCAACATTACAGGAAAAGTCGGGATACAACATTTGTGGTGTGTAAGATTACAGTGAAAGTTGTGCTTCAGTTGCACACTTCTATTCTGATTTCATTCAATGTATCCCAAAGAGTTAAAGGATTCAGATTTTATGTATACCGAAACGTTACAGAGTTAATGCTGGCAAATGCAAAAAACAGTATAGCAAAACACAAACGGCCAGTCACTGGAAAACTGTTGATCAAATTATGAGTTTTATGTCAACCGATTTGTGTTAAAACAAAAGAATTTGTGTTGTTTTGTATGAATGAAAAGGTGTTGAGTGACAGTGAGGCATAAAGAAGCCAAGATATAATGTCACTTCTGTACATTAATAACCTGTATATATGTATTTCGTTACAGAGTGACAGAGTCACATTTGTGTGTCGAGTATGATCTCGATATTTTCCAGAGTTTGCACATATATTATAACATCTTAACGAGTGACAATACGTACATATATGTGAAGGGACAAAAAGAAATGTCCGGTGGTTAAATTTTTGTTGTTGTTTTGGATAACTTATGACGCAGAGTTGACATATACGTATAAGATTTATTAGCAAGTACATTGAGTAGATGTACACATTATGTCAGAGTGTTTAAATACGATTTTGTTATAATCAAGAGATGTGTGCTGTTGCCCCATTCAGTGAAACTCCTGTGAAAGTGTGTGTTGGAGAAACAGACATATCTTTGCAACAGTCAGAACAATTTCAGGAAGAAAGTGTATGTTTGGTTTCCACATTTAAAGATGAAGTGTATGTGTTACCAAAAAAAATAATAATAATAATAATACTCTACATGTTTGAAGTTATGTAAGTTTATTGGTCAAGTATGTGAGGATATAATTACAGTCGAGACTACCAGAAAGCACAGTCTCAGTCAAAATCCTGATACTGCTGGAGAAATGATTGATTACATTTGGTGTAATCTTTCCGGATTATGTGCACCCATATGTGCACCCGTTGAAAACAGTTTAACATGTGTATTACTTGTAGACACATTTCGTAATTAGTGTATTTACATGTTTTGTAGGGGGCTTGTCAAGTTTTCATATACATGTGTATTGTTCCAAAAGTGGACAATTGATGCCGGAGTTAACTGATTCTGATAAGGCTCAAAATCAGTAAATATAAGTGTAGTATGCCAGGTGAGGTTGCGAGAAAACAACACAAAACTATTTGAGTTTGTAATCGTGTAAGCTGAATAGTACGCACGAACAGTGAAGCAAGCCTTACAGGAAGGTGTTTATAGTCGAAAAGTTACATTCATAACTTTCCTCTTGTTGGGGGGAGGTGTGACGGAGAACCGTGATGTGCCTTGGTGAAACCAGGGTGGGGTGTAATAAAAGTGTCCATTCGGACATGAGAGTTGGAGTTGGCAAACATGGCGTGAACAGTTGCAGTCATTCGGTGCTGATCCAGGAATGTGTTGTCGGTGTATGACAGATGTTATGTCGGTGCTGACGGGTGTTCTGTTGGTGCATGACATAGGGTTAGGTTCAAACCCATAGAAAAATACTGAAATAAGGGCTAGTGCATGTTTACCCCAATTCTCCTAAATGTGCTTACTGTGGATGTTTTTGTTGCAAAGCATGCTTGGCTGGCCTTCTTTTCAAAAAAACAAAATGAAAAGACACCATCCCTTGTATGTGGTGCCTTTGAGAAGGTAGTTACAGAAGCTTACATGTATGTTTAATTGGATAGTCAAATACAGCGACCAATTGGATAAATAAAATCACTCGATTTTATTTATTTCTAATATTTTTTCAGGGTAGCCCATTCACTGTTAAGTAATGGTCTTCCATTGGGGCCTGATTGAGATTGATTAGCATATTGTGTACATCGAACAGCAGAATATACAGAAGAAATGAGAGATGTGTACATTGCAAAGTAACGTGAAACAAAATATGCCATAACATGAGTTCACCAGAATGGCGATAGAAAAAGATAAATATCAATCAAATCGCCATTGTTGTCAGATTTCTGTGGACATGCCTGTTTTCTTTTCCGCTTTTTGTGCAAAGGTATGTGCTTGTTGATGACATGATTGTATAGAGTCAACCACATATCCCAAGCATCATCAATGTCATATATATCTTTTACGACCTTTTTTTTTTTTCAATAGGAAACTTGCTCAAATTTTACGGATTGAGCTGGCTCCCTTAGTCTTGGGTGGGGTAATGAATACATTAAGCAACATTGTTTTTAGTTCAAAAGTTTTCTCTAATGTTGTTAAGATACGTAGGGTCACATGGTACAGGTATTATCATTTGTTCAATTAGTATGTTTATAAATGCCATTGTGTAGTTATTTCGTGATCATATGTATTCAGGTTGAGTGGAAGAACTGTACCTGTTCATGTGTGGTGTACTTTAAGTAAATATCATTATTTTGTTATCTGTTATGATTGTATGTGCAGGGCTCCCAGGAAGAATAGTACCTACCTACTGATGAAGCTACCCTGTTGAAATAAGACTGAATAAATCAATAGATAGAAACCTTCCAAGGAGCACTTCTTCAATCACTATAAAATTTCTCCTCATCGAGTTCATTGAGTGAAATTCTGCATATTTATATCTTTTATATATTTTTGGACTGAAATTTCAAATTGCATACACCAAATAATGATCACTTATGCTGGTGTCAAATATTCAAAAATGAATGATTGAAATTCAATCATTCAATTCAATTATTTTATAATTGAATATATGTTGTATATTGTATACAGCCATGCTACCACCACATCTTGCACTTTCTTCACATAATATAATATCTATATGCAATTTATTTATTTATTTATTTATTTATTCATTTATTTCTAATCTTTTGTCAGGGTAGTCCATTCACCAATAAATAGTGGTCTTCCATGGAGCCCTGAATAATATTGATGAACATATGTACATTAAATAGCAAAACGTATATACAGAAGATGACATATACAGTGTAGATACATACCAGCATACTGTACATTGCAAAGTAACATAAAAAAGTACATGCCACAGCAAGAGTTCACCAGAATGCCGAAATAATAATTAAAACGCTATTATACAGGAATAATAAAGCCCAGAATGAATTTCGTGCGTTACTTACAAATAGTAACTTTGCTTAAACAATCTCTTAAATGAATATATGGAAGAAGCTGATCTAATTGAATGATCTAGCCTGTTCCATTCAAGTACAAAGGATACGATTGGGCTGCACTTGTGACAATCAGAGCGAAATCTTGGCACACGTAGATTTCTACTGTCTATTAGCCTTGTATGATGTTCATGTACATCACTAGGCTTAACTAAGTGCACCTGAAGGTACGAAGGTGCTAAGTTATGGACGCGTTTATATATCATCATAACGCGGCTGAAATCAAAATGTTTGTCTAGTGTCATCCATATAAGACTTTTGAATAAATCAGCCGACGGTGTGTCATATGTTTTGTACAAAATTATTCTTGCTGCCCTCTTTTGAATTTTTGCTAGCTTAGTTGTATGGGATTGAAATCTGTTTGACCAAACAACAGAACAGTAATCAAATTGTGGTAACACGAGACTATTATAAAGTAATTTTAGGGATTGTTGGGGCAAAAAGGCCTTCGCTCTCTTATCATGCAGACACTTTTTTGGGTACGTTTACATACATTTTCGATTTGTTTAGACCATTTCAGTTCTTCCTCTATTAAAACACCTAAACATTTAGTGAACTGAACTCTTTTAATCCGACTACCATCTAATGAAATACTGAAATTTTCAATTTTCCCGAGATTAGCACGGGAGCCGATAATCATGACAGAAGTTTTGTCAGTGTTAAGGAGGAGCCGATTCTTCTTAATCCACCCCATTACTTTATTTAGTGCAACAGTTATCTTTTCTTCTAAAACTGTTGCGTCATTAGCACTGACAGTGAGGGTTGTATCGTCAGCGTACATATCTATAACACCTTCTGAAGTACACTCGGGTAGACTGTTGACATAAATTGAAAATAAAAGGGGACCAAGCAGGCCCGTAGCCAGGATTTTTCAAGGGGGGGGTGTGGTCACTAAAAAAATGGACCTTCGGTACCAATACCAATGATGACACACACACACACACACACACACACACACACACAATTATATATATATATATATATATATATATATATATATATATATTCTTTGGACGACCGAACTACAAAAGTTGTATAAGAATTTGCGCGCGAAGCGCGTCGCAAATTGTGAATTTTGACTGTTTTAATGACGTTTTAAAGTCTCGAGGAAATTTGTATTTTTGTCTGTTGCATGCAATCGCGTTACGGTATTTCATCTAAGAAATAGTAAAAACTCATTTTGCCAGGAAGTTGCAAAGTTTAATTGTGTTCGAGACTCTGCGCGCGTAGCGCGCCGCAAAATTGAGAATAGTGATTTTCCTGGTGTTGTTTTAACTTTTATTTTTTCTATTGTATACCCGCGTTAGCAGGCCTGAAGCCAGGATTTTTAAAGGAAGGGGGGATTGCGTTAATTAACAAAACGGTCCTTTGATACTGTCCCGGGAGGGGTAGCGACAATTAAAAGGTGGACACCATGCTCATACATGGACTTTCAAAATGGCCCCTAAACGAGTAATGATCATATGATTTTTTTGGGCCTTAAAAACAAGTATTCCTTAAATGTTTCCTGCACCCTAAAGATTATACTTCATCATGATTGAACAATATACCATTTTCCCAAATTTCGGCCTTTTTGATACCCTTTGATTATATACGCTCGTACATCACACTTTCCATCTAATCCGTGAGAAAAAACGACCCCTATTACGCGTTTTCTTTAGCGAGTATGGTCACGGTGTCCACCTTTCAGTTGGAGTTTTCCATCCCATTGGATGCTGTTTGGAAGATGAAACATTCACTTTACTATACAGTATATCAGCCGTTGGTATGCGAGTTTGTCAAAAACGAAAATAAATAAGAAAATTTTTAAAACAAAATGAATTGTAAATGTGAACCATTTATATTTTGCCTCCTTGTGGTAGGATATTTCCAGCATTTCCGAACTTTCAAATAATCATTTTAGATTTAATAATATTAAAGGTAGTAGATCCGATTCGCAAACATCTCCAATATCAGTCAAATGTCATATTAACCATCATGCTAAGAAGGTTTTCTTTGTGAAATTTGGAGGTCAGTGAAATTCAAAAATTAAACATCCGTTAGCCATTGGAAGAAGTTGAGTGCAAATTCAGACCTCAGACTTAGTGCTCAGATGTTATCCTATTTGATTTGATCTGTCTTACTGTGCACACTAAGATACATACTGGAATGGTTATTTCTTATTTATTAAAATAATTATAGTAGCATATTTGGTTACTAGCTGTCTCTAAGCATTTTCGAATTTGGGCAGCAAAGAGATCCACTACCTTTAAGTTAGAAGAGAGATAAGTAAATAATGATAAAATAAACAAACAAAAAAGAATGAGTTTCTTTTGTAATACTATCTGACAAACTATTTACTTTACCATTTTACTTCATAGCTCAGCACTTTCCATTCTCTCTCATACCCTCTTACCCATTACATTTAAATGAAATACAACTAAAATGAGTTTGCGTGCCTGCATAATACTCTTTGGAAATTATAAGTGAGAATGTTCTTAGGTTTTGGCTCACTTTAAAATGAGAACCAATAGAACTGTCACAACATGAGAAAATGTATAAGTAATAATCAACAGTACATTTCCGAATTTGGCCTGCAAAGAAATCCGCTACCTGTACGTTAGAAAAGAGATTAGTAAATAATGATAAAATAAACAACAAAAAAGAATGAGTTTCTACCGCCGTATCCAGAACAGAGCCTGAAACGGTGCAGGCTCAAGAAATCGTTTGTACTAATACGTCTTGAAGTACTGTGTGATACTGTTGACTCGGACTTCTACAAAGTTGTAAGTAAGAATTTTAACCCAATCCGGCTCATTACCTGTGTTTTTTATGAAAAAGATGAATAAAGAATGTAAATTAAATAACGACGCGTCACAATGCAGTCTAACGCTCTCACAATGTTATCATACATAGGGTTTTTCCCTGACTGTTTTTACTCCGGAGCTCTTGCAATATTCAGGCTTTTGTAATACTATCTGACAAACTTTTTACTTTACCATTTTACTTCATAGCTCAGCATTCTCTCTCATACCCTCTTACCCATTACATTTAAATGAAATACAACTAAATTGAGTTTGCGTGCCTGCATAATACTCTTTGGAAATTATAAGTGAGAATGTTCTTAGGTTTTGGCTCACTTCAAAATGAGAACCAATCAAACTGTCACAACATGAGAAAATGTATAACTAATAGAGAACTGGAGTAAGACAGGCCTTTCGTTTTGTTTTGTCTCTCCTGATCGTTCGTAAGAAATGCTTATTCATGACCACCTTTACACAATTTGATTGGAGCATGCATTCATAATGGAAAATAGTTGACATAATAATCTATCCCCAGGCATTATCATGCCAACATGTACTTATATGTACATGTACTATATCTTTGTGAGACGTAGATATAAAATGTCTCAGGTTTTCGATTATAGTAATTTCGAGGAAATTTCTTTAATTTTTATCATATGTGACCGTGCACCTCAAAACGAACATAAAGTCGCACACTCTGATTTTGCGTGAGGACTGAAAATAAGTGAATTGGGTCAACCTAACCGAACTTGACTTTTTCATATTTTCTGAAAGAGAGGGTCTTCCTTTACATTATGCTAAAATTTGGTATCATAAAATGGGCAGGAATTACTGTGTTTTTTAGCAGTTTATCTCGAACATTTTTTGGTAGAATAGTGTGGTTAGGTGTGTCTTTAGAATCCCTTTTTCATTTCTGGAAAACCTTGTCCACACTCTTCACTTTGAACTGATAACTTTTGAAAAGATAGTGTTACCGCTTTGAAAGTTGGCATTGATTATGGACAGAATGTGTTAATGAGGCATGCTTAATTTCAGTTTAATCTGATAATCCCTTCATTGTTGTTACTCTGGTGGTTTACTTCCTGTTTTTTTGTCTCATTCATCGCACAGCCAGCACGGTTTGGTAAAGATTAAGCGCTTGAATAGACACTGTACTTTAATAAGAGCCTCTTTTCTCAGTTCACACTTTTCCTGAGTTTGTGCTTTCTTTCCAATATTTAGATAGGTTAGGAGAGTCCATTTGATTTGAGTTATACATCATTTTAAAGCTTAAAGTGTGCTCTTTCAGAATATGGTCTTAACTAAAAATTCATGTCTGGCAACTTTTTGTTTGTTTTGAGGTGCAGGGTCACATTATATGTAAACTTGAGGCTATTAGATTTTCATCCACTTACCTCTGTTCCTGTGAAAAAATGCAAGCGTCAACCTCAATGTCATCCACGAATTGCACGTACTCGGGCGGCCAGTGGAAAAAAAAAACACCGGTCACACGCGCCAAGGGCCATGGCATGCAGTGCCAATATAATAATAGCTCGCACAAATTGATACATAACATTTGTGTTTGTGTGCATGGGGACGATCCGATGGTTCATACAACAAAAGGGTTTCGCACAATTATTTTTAACATTGTTAAACGTACTCTTCCACATTTACGTAGCATATAATGTGTCTTTATATTTATTTGGATTGTTATCTTGAGAATTGCTAAAAACCGTTATTATGAAAAAGTGGACCTTTCAGAATTTGGGGGGGTGCGTACGCACCCGACGCACCCCCCTGGCTACGGGCCTGACCAAGTATTGACCCTTGAGGTACACCCAATTTGATAGTTGAAGGGTGGGACTTTTGGCTCCTTTGAATTGCGTCACTTGCTGTCTGTCACTTAAATAGGATTTGAACCAATCTACAGTCGTCTTGCTGCACCCTATACACTTTAATTTATGTAAAAGTAGGTCATGATCTACAGTGTCAAATGCCTTCTATGAAGGCAACTCCAGAAATTTGATTATTATTTATGTTCAAAGACCACTGATTCACAAGTTTTGCAAGAGCAGTTGATGTGGAATGAAATGGTCTAAAACCAGATTGATTAGGGTGTAGTAAATCATTCGCATTCATGAATTTGCTCAGTTGTTGATGTGCGGTCCTTTCGATAATTTTACTCGCTGTTGGTAAGATTGAGATGGGGCGGTAGTTATTCAACGAAGAAATATCTCCTGCTTTAAAGGCAGCCGATCGCCATCCCTAATGGTACGTAAACTCCGAACAACCGAAGTTTGTGCATGCAATTGCGCAATGCCAGACTCGGTGCTATATCCATAAACGTGTGGGACAATGCTGCCACTGAGACACGTATGTGTGTGTGCGTGTGTGTGTATGCATCATACACAAACGTCACCGCGAGCTGCGGTGATTGGAGGAGAGAGGCCAGAAGACGCGTGTGTGTGTGTGCGTGTGTGTGTACGCATCATACACAAATATTGTCACCGCGAGCTGCGGTGATTGGAGGAGAGAGGCCAGAAGACGCGTGGCTCTTTTGGCCTCTCTTCATGCTTCATGCCCATTCGGAAGCTCTCGTGGCTCGCTCGGACAGCCATTTTGGGTTAGGAGATTAGCACAGAGAGCTCTCTTGTATCCTAGCGTTTTGTTCGCTGACCCATTGAGCCAGCGCTATTCTCATTCGGGGTCACTACATTTGATACAGAATGGAGGAGGCAGCGTGTTGCGTTCGTCTCCGTGCCGCACAAACCACTCGCCACGATTGAGTGCCTTTAAATATTGGTATTACCCGAGCCTTTTTCCATTTACGTGGAACAACTCCCGTAGACAGGGATTTGTTGATAATACATTGTATCGCAAAGAGATTCTGCAATTACATTCTTTGTCATCTTTAAAAGTTTGCAGCCGATGTGATCTTCTCCGGTTGCTTTATCTATGCCAATCTCAATCTGTCTCAATACAAAATCTCTCGTTATCATACTTAAATTCAATTGAGAATGAGATGGAACAAAGCCTTTGTCCTCATCTAATATCATTTGAGAAGTATTCCTCTGCAGGTCTTTTGTAATTTTAGTAGTATTAGATATGAAAAAAATTGTTGAATGCTTCAGCAATACTTGCGTTGTCCGATACTTCTGCATCATCAACCTTTATGGTATTGGGAGAAATGGGTGATGATTTAGGCGTAAGTTCCCTCAAGCTCTTCCACATTTCTTACTGTTACGATTTTGTAAAATTTGGACAGTGTTATACTGTTTTTTTCTTATTCTCATGAAATGAGTAACTTTGTTTTTTAGATATTTATAGGTATTCCAAAGATCATCACTATTGTTAGTTTTAGCAGCTTTGAGAACTTTATCACGTTCCATCATGAGCTTAACAATCTCATCAGATATCCATGGACATGCATGTTTTCTTATCCGCTTTTTGCGCAAAGATATGTGCTTGTTGATAACATCATTGAAAAGAGTCAACCACATATCCCACGCATCATCAACGTCGTCTATATCTTTTATGACCTGCCACGGAGCACTTCTCAAATCACTATAAAATTCCTCCTCATTAAGATTTTTGAATGAGCGAAATTCCACACATTCAGATTTTTTATGGATCTTTGCACTGAAGTCCCGAATAGCATATACCAAATAATGATCACTAATGCTATATAGTCTCAAATATTCCCCATTCACTGTAAATAAGTTCTTTGTCTGATACAAATATCAAATCAATTAAAGTAGAAGTAGTATTTGTAACTCTTGTGGCAGTATCAATTAACTGACTTAGTCCGTACATATTTGTATAAAACACAACTTTTTCGGCATTCACATCATGTTGGTGTGGCATATAATTACAGTTGAAATCACCTAATATAATACAACTCATATGTTCCGAGAGAGCAGAGTCCAAAGTCCTGTCTAATTCGTCAAAGAAATCAACGTGAGAATTCGGAGGTCTGTAAAATTCCCCTACAAGGATGGAAGGCTTATTTCGATAATGCAATTCAAACCAAGGCATTCTAAAGTAGATGAATTCCAATCGTCTCTTATTTTATAGTTGAATCTTTTGGAAATATATGCAGCCACACCGCCACCATGTCTTGTACGGTCTCTACGTAATAGGACATAATCATCGATATGCAATTCAGAATCATCAATCATGGAATCACAAAATGTCTCATTCAAACCAATGACATCAAGTGATGTCATGTCTCAGAAGTAATCTAAGTTCATCAATTTTAGAAATTAAACTACGAATATTCAAATGGGCAAATTTTAGACCCCTCTTTCTGAGTGGAGGAATTGAACCATTCATCAAATTATTAATTTTACTTCTGATTTGTTCATGTGGTCGCTCCTGAAGAGCATTTTGTGCTTCGCCAGTGTTAACATTATCATTGTGATTCAAATTTTCGGTACAAACTTTCAAAGCACTGTTAGAAATTGGTTGTGATTTTGACTTCAATAAACGAGAACCCGCACGATGTTCACCGAAGTTAGAGCGGGAGGTTAACAGCATGTTGCCGTCATGAGACGTAGATGCTCTTGCCACCCCTGTTGAGCTTTTGTCAGTGGAAGCCACGGGTGGGTGGGGGTCGATTTCAGCCGCCCTCGAGGTGGAATCATCCTGACATTCCGTGTTGAGGATCCCACCATTTTAGCATACGATCTCTGTTGAGAAGATGCAGTGGGTTGCTCTCTGGGTCGCCTGATGAAATTTCGCATATTCGAAGCAAGAACAGCTTGCCCAGCCTTGTTGATGTGAACCCCATCTCGCCCAAGATGCCTTTCAACGATGCTGCTGTTGTCAATGAAACCCCAGCTCCGTTCACAGGCAGCGGTATGCAGACGCTCATTCACCCCATCGACAAGGCGCCTCTGATGAGCTGATTCCCATGTACGATGCACGATACTAGATAAGGCAACTTCACATCCTTCATTTGAAATCCCGTCTGCTAAGGCTATGATGTCAGCTGCGGTGGATGTACTTCCATTGCCATGCGAAACGTTGTTTGACCCAATATGTAGAATGACGTCTCCTTTCGCCTTTACACCCTCGGTAACCTTCTTAGCGGAGATATCTGCCACCTTCGCACCCGGGTGTGGAATCATCAGTCAATTAGTCACGAAATGTTTGATTCAAACCAATAACGTCAAATGATACATTTCTCAGAAGTAATCTAAATCATCAATTTTAGAAATGAAGCTATAAATATTCAAATGAGCAACATTTAAAACCACCTTTGTGAGTGGAGAAACTGAACCATTTATCAAATGATTAATTTTCCTTTTGTTCAACTTATGTGGGTGTTCCTGACAATCGTTTTGCACTTTGTCACTATTAGCCCTATTATTGCGATTCAAATTTTTGGTACCAATTTTGCAAAGCACTGTTAGAAATAGATTGTGATTTTGACTTCGACACTTGAGAACCTGCACAGTATTCTCCTAAGTTAGAGAGACAGATTAACATGTTGTCATCACAACATGTAGATGCTCATGCCATCCTTGTTGAGCTTTTGTCAGTGGAAGCCATGGGTAGGTAGGGGACGATTTAAGCATATGATCTCTGTCAAAAAGTGCAGTGATTTGATCTCTGGGTTGCTTGATTGAAAGTTCGCAGACTTGTAATGTTTTTCCCATGGAGTTAATATTTTTTATATTCTCATGTCTGAACACTTTCTTGTAAACAGATGATAGGAAGGTATGCAGCGTGTCATAGAGAATTTTTGTCCCTCGCATCTCCTCCTATTTTACAACTACCCCACCTGTTTCCACTGAGTGATGAATACACAGTGATACGCGGTGATGCAGGGAGATGCGAGAACTTGCTGTGAACAGGAAGTCGCGTATTATTACAGAGATGGTCGCAGGTCACACAGTATGGGAAGGTAAGCAACAATAAAGATGGCACAAACTAGATCAGGACATGAACTGTGTATTAGTATGTTAGCATTTCTACTGCTGTCATTGCCCCTGCAAGTCAAGGAGTCAAGTACAATCTGCTGCTTTGAGAAGGAGAAAGTGGCCGAATGTTTTGGGAGATGTAATGTCTCGAATTAGAATAAGCATGTACATGTAGGCTACATAACGGCATAACACCGGCATTCCGCTTTGTTTTGCCGTCCAAAAGTGAAATGCCCTTCACTACTTCAGTCATCTGCCACCACTTGAAAATTAAAAACAGCTGCAGATTCAATGTCCAGTTGATATTCTCCAATATAATTTATTCAAACAACAAAAAACAAGTCTATATCTGTTCAGGAAACATTAAGACCCCAACAGCATGCGAGCCATGAGACATGAAATATGCAGTTCAAGTGTACACCTGTATAGTACATGTATTGTATAGGATATCTACAACACATAAGATGTGCCAGCACTGTGAAGGCAAAGCATGTGTGTGACCATTTGAATAATGTGGGCGAAATCTCCCAATCATTCGAGACTCTGGTGCACTGTGAATTTCGTTAACCGCTGTGTTTCTAATGAAAATCGTCCTTCACATTTTGACCATCTCGACCAGTGACCATCTCGAAGGGTGGACGAACGGGCACCTCGCATCACCGTGCATTGGCCACTACCCAATGCGTTTCTATTGAGGAAATATTTGAGGTGTCACCGCGCATTGCCCCAAATCACCTCACATCGCCTCGCATTACCACAAATTTTTATCGCTCAGTAGAAAAACACACTTATAATGGAAAGGCATGCAGTGTGTTGTACAATAATTATGGCAATAAATTGCTTGTATGAGGCATAAAGACACTGAAGCTGCATGGCTGCAGCCTTCTTGATGATGTAGCAAGCTGGCTACCAAAGAAAACTTGAGGGTATGCCTATATTTCCATGTACTTTTGACTATCCCATTTAATAGATTTATTGTCAAGAATACTCAGAATGTTCTTTCTTTGGGGTTTAGTGTGCTATCTCTCTGAGATTACAATTCCTCGGCAGCATTTCAAACAAACAATGCAGTGTGACTCTTTGTATTTTTTTCTGTCCAATAACATACTTTCAAGAGGCACTACAAGTAGATTGCATCAACAGTAAATTTCTCTCAGTGCTGATTTTGGGCATCATGTCCCCAGTATTCTTGTCACATAGACCAGTTTTTAAAAAAAAAATAAATTAAATTAAATTTAAAAAAAAAAAATATATATATATATATATATATATACTGTATATTTCATGGAAAGAAAACAATTATACCCTCATGGGTGCATACAGTGAAATACAGACACTAGGAATTTACAGATTATTGTCAAAAAGTGCTAATCTCTTTAACATATATTTCATTCTTTCCTGAGTGTATTGTCCAAAAAATTATTTTAAAAAAAGTATTGTGTGAATACTAATTTTGACAATATAATAGTCTTGGACAGATGCCCAATCTCAAGATAACACTTTCGAATTTCAAGTTCATATGCTACTTCTGATCAAGTCCATCAATTTTTTGTTACGGATACTTGCATACAACACTCGTGTGAAAGAAGCTGTTTCAAAGGGCAAAGGATAGCTGAGGAGGATCTTTGTCCAAACAAAAAAGGGTCAATGAAATTGAAACAGACATTTCTGTAAATAACACATTCAGAAAAGTGAAAGCTACTCTCTGATGTAAGCAGTCAGTGGACAGTATGCAAGTATGCATTAGGCCCTAGGTCTATATATTCCACTCTCTGCTTGTGTGTTGGAGGGGTTGTACTTCGGTAGAGACTGTAGCAAAACCACATGAATATGCTGAGACAGACCTAGTGAATGTGTATGATACGGATCAAAATAACTATCTCTGAAATTAAACTAAGGTAATGGGACATTTTTGGGTTTTAAAAAAAAAAGTGATACACAGGCATGAAAATTCAATAAAATATCAACTGATTGTTCAAACTTGACTGTAATTTATGTATACCAAAGAGTAAGTTTGTAAACAGACTTATAAGAAATTTGTAGTTGACAGGTTTGAAATAAATTTGCTAAACAGCAAAGAACAAAAGACATCTTCTTTTTGGTCTGAAAATGTTTTGGGGCTTGAGGAATGTTGAATGCAGCTACACTGTGATAGGATAAATATTTTCACCCATGCCCACTCTTTCTAAAGGGGTAGTTATTTTATACTGGAATCACTCTTAGGGTGGGGGCCAGGCAATCAGTCTGCTGCAAAGACTTGTGGATCAAACTACTCCCTGATTTTTGTGACTGGTATCATATTCAATATGTAGATATGTGACACATTTTTTTTTTGTCAGTATCGAGTAATGGCATTGGCATATGGTAACATCAAAACCTTATAAAAATCATACCGAAATGTGATCAAACTAATCTCAGATTTAAAACATGTCAGTTGAAATTCAGCTCACGAGATGAGATCAGTTCAGTGTATTGTTGTGCAAGACACCTGTGTCAAGACACTTGTGTCAAGTATTGTGTTGCCATGGCACCAGCACTTTTAGCTCACCTGAGCCTTCGCAAGTGATCTGTTGTGGTCACTCTTCGTCCAACGTCCCATCATCCATCGTGCTTTACGTGTATAAACTTTCTACATTTTCATCTTCCTCTTAAAAACCCCAAAACGGATTTTCACCAAACTTAGCAGGTAGCATCCTTAGGGCAAAATGATCTCAATTTGTTCAAATTAGCACCATTCCCCCTGCACTCCAGGGAGCCCACAGGGGCCCTACCCCCTCCCCTCCCCCCCCCCCCCCTCCCATATAGTAAAAATAATAATAATAATAATAATTAAGGAGTCTTTGAATATCTTCTCAAGAAACAGAAGTGATAGAGCTAAGTTGATACAGTGGGTAAGTACATTGATGACTGTAGTTTCAAATTTGTTCATGGCAGATCCAGGGGTGCCCCCCCCCCCTTGGAGCTGGGGGGGCACCAATTGGGGGCCTAAATTGTACATTTCTATCTTCCTTTTGAAAATCCATGACAAATTTTCATCAGACTTGGCAAGTATTAGCCTTATTGGATACAATCTCAATCTGTTCAAATGGGCACCGTGCTCCCCTGGGGCCTGTAGGTGGGCCCAACCCACAAAATTACCAGGGGGTAAGGAATCTTTAAAAATCTACTTCTCTTGAACTAGAAGTGATAGAGTCAAGGTAATACAATATACTGTAGTCTGCAAGAACATGTGGAAGGTGAACTTGCGATACTCAGAATAGCGTGAGACCCTCAGGTCTCTTGTTTATACAAATCATAGAAAACTTGTGGAGGGAACTAACAGTAATATCAGTTTTTATGCAATTAAGTTGGCATCTGGGACATATGATAGCTCTAATACTTGTGCAAGACACATTTTTGTGAGTGGGACAAAATGTGTAGCCATTGCAAAAATCTTTTATATACTGTATAAGCTGTTATTTTCATGAGACTTTAATTTTAGTGAATTTTGCGAATCAGGTGAATTCAACAACACGCGAAAATCAAATGATCTAAGGTAACAGTGGCTTCTGAAGGCCTCTGTTTCAATTCACAAAAACATCATCTCTTGAAAGTGTCTGACCTCATTCACATCTGAACGTGAAAATAACAGTAACTCATTCAAAAAGAAAATGTGGGTTCAACATTTCAAGCATACAAACATTGTAGATTAAACTAATTCTCTCAGTTTCTGAGAGTATTTGATTTGATTTAGCAAATGTGATTGCTGTAGTATGTAGATGTGTGAGCTTCATCTTTTGTCGACGTCTATGTGTTGCCAAGGTAAGAACATTTTTTGAATAAGAATCCTTGTGAAGTGCACAAACTCCCTCAGTTTTTGAGGGCATGGCTTGAAACTAGGCATATGTGATCATTATAATTTTTTAGATATACAAAACACATCTTTTGTCAATGTTCAGCAATACATTGCCATAGGAATAGCATTCCTAAAATTTAGAGCATGCACAAATCTTATGGACTAAAAGCTTCATTAGTTTTATAAATTTTTGATTTGAGATTCAACAAATGTAACTACATAAGATGGACATTTGCAAGACAGCCTTTTGGTCAACATTTTTTTAATGAAATTGTGTAAAATCTTGTGGGCTTAGTAACTTCAGTTTTTGAGGTTTTCATTTTGTATTTGGCTCTTGTGACTGATGTAAGGTTTACATATGCAAGACATATTATTCATCAAAGTTAAAGGACAAGTCCACCTTCATATACATAAGGATTGAGAGAATGCAGCAATATTAGTAGAACACATCAGTGAAAAGTTTGAGGAAAATTGGACAATCCGTTCAAAAGTTACGAATATTTTAAGTATCTGCGCAGTCACTGCTGGAAGAGAAGACTACTACAGTGTATGATGTCACATGCGTACAACTATATAAGGAAAATAAAAAGAGAATTTCACAAAACTTTACTTTTTGAATAAAGTGCACATTTCTTCGACTTGCTACTGACGTATGTTAAGGGTAATATTATTCCCCCTGCCTTCTGAAAGAGAGAAGTCGAGTGTTCTTTTGTTATGCGAGAAAAATAGAAATATATTGAATTTTCTTTATTCTTTCTTTATATCGTTGTACTCATGTGACATCACAAGCTATAGTAGTCTTTTCATCCAGCCGTGACTGAGCAGAAACTTCAAAAATTCATAACTTTTTAACGGATTGTCCGATTTTGCTCAAACTCTCACTGATGTGTTCTACTAATATTGCTGCATTCACTCAACCCACATGTCTATGAAGGTGAACTTGTCCTTTAACTGATGTGTTGCTACCTTTACTTTTTTTTAATAAATCTTATAGATTAAAGCTCTCTCAGTTGAAATTTGGTGTGATTGCTTTGATGCATTATTCTGTAGGATTGATCGAATTCATTTTTTTTTTATTTGATTTGATTTTTGCATTTCTTGTACATACCCTGTAGATAGGAATTTAAAAGAAAGCCAATCGTACAAAGTTATTGAACAGTGGATGTACATGCAAACAGGTGAATGATGGACTTACGTGGGCAGTACTGTTTTCCATAATACAATACGGACGTGTGAAACGCGCGCTCTGGTCTCTGACCATCGACCTTCCTTAATGAACACTCTTCATTTAAACCCTTCTAACGTGGAACTTGGAAACCCCTTCAATTGGAAATATTGCCCGAAATTGGACCGCCCTTTGAATTTGGGAATTACAGCCTGAAATTCGACTACAAGGACTTGCTCTAAATTTGTTATTTACCATCCAGCGACTTTCCTCTCATTTTGGGGGAAGTGATCCTTGCTCTCATGGCAAATCGACAAGGTGTCAACACGCGGTCCTCTGCGAAACCCCCGCTGCAATCCACCCACGATGACGGCCGTTCGGACCATCGTGACGCCTCGCCATCCCCGTCATGCCCCCAGCCCAGTAACCATGCCCGGTGGATGCTGCCGAGAAGTTATGCACTCTACCGCAGGTGTTGATAAATTGCTTTGACCTATGACAGCACTTCTGTTTAATGCATCATTCCTAAAATACAACATACCTGTAGCCAGCAGCAATGCGCTGCCCGTCCAATATTTTCAGCAGCAATTGTGCGTACAATCAAGGAGGTTCTTAAACCTCCTTGGCACAATGTGCAAAGAATATAAATTTATATAGGACACACGAAGGAATGTAGTAAAAAAAATGTACCTCTTTAACTGTAAAACTGACTAAACAGGCAGAAACACGCAATTACCAAGTACTAAATTCGAAAGATTTGATAATTGAGTATTAAACCCGGCAAACAATATTATGCACTTGATATACGCAAGATTGTTAAATATTACCTTTTTTTATGAGATATTAATATTCAGTCCGAAGGTATTAATAATAAGGAGATTTGAAGAAGAAAAAAAACTTATTATTCCATACACGATTACCGCCAAGTTGCATACAAGATTTCAAAATTTCCTCTGAAATACAGTTCAAAATTCTTAAAATCAAGAGCCTCTTCTTTGGTCTCCATATCCAAACCCTATGGAAGAGCGGCGTGGAGCACGGAACATCAGAGCCAGTGAAATGCTAAGGGTTAGCGTTAGGGTTTGTCTTGCTATAGAACCCATATGCTATTCGCACAAATTGCGAAGAGACTCCACTTTTTCTCCAACACTTTTTTTTTTTTTGGTATAGTAGTGGAGAGCATTAGCTGTTATTTTAGACACGATCGCTATAACAGAGTGACGTTTTGATTTCGAAACTGTTGTATACAGTACATATGTAGGCCTACCTCTGTTTTCTCAGCCACCCTGACATTCACAAAGCTCCCAAATTCAGGAACTACTTGATTAACAAAAGACATTAGAATGCACCTTAAAAAACAATAGCAGGATCCAAAAGACATGACCACTGGGTCGGCCGCCATCCTGAATTCCAATATCATGGCCGCAATGAAGAAACAATTAGGGCTTAAAAATTCTTGTCTTGGCTTCTAAATGACTTGTGGCATTAATATTTCGTACACAAGGGCTTTTGGACATGCTAAATTCAAATTCATGTGACGGATGGCTTTGAAATGTCTGACAAACATATCGAATGGCCGCCATTTTGAATTTCAGTATGCCGCCTCGACCAAAATGTTGAAAATCCCTATCTTAAGTTCTAAACTGCAAATGTCGCTGAAATTGGTTGCACATAAATATCATAACACGCTTGGTTAGGAAATGGAATAATATAATCTGTCTGACAAGCGGTTTGCCCGCCATTTTGAATTCCAATATGGCTGCTAAGGCTAATATTACGACTAATTACATGAAATATAATAGGAGCGGGGAGGGGGCGGGGACTGCTGATCAATTTGCATTGGCGAAGAAAAGGATTTTGTCATGAGGGCAGGGAGTAGGTCTACACAGCTTGCTCCTTTGGTTATGTCTACAGAAGTTGGTCTCAAAGGTAACAGGCGCCGATAATTGCTTGAGTAATCATAGAATTCAATTTTTCACAGTTTGCAGGGTGCATACTATGAAGCACAAGCTGTTTTGATTGCGTAATATAGTGTATGAAATCTGCTGAATCTCTGGTTGTTATCACTGAAGACGACGAGGAATTTGTCTTGAAGGAAGAGACTTGTTTGTTTGTTTTCCTCCTTTGTAATGCTCGCCGTTGCTTGCCTCACATAGCAACAGGCAGTCAGAGTTTGCGTGCATTTGAATAATATTTAGCTTTTGAAACCATTCACTTAACTAGAAAATGTTATCTGCACTCAGTTTGGTGGCGCAGGCAGGTGGTTACTGGAAAAGAAGTGATATCTCTTCGCTCTTTTGCAAATTTATGCGTAGCCCCTATAGCATGACTATTGAAAAAGTAGCATTTCTTCTGGCTTTGGTGTTCCATGTTCCAAACCGCTCTTTAAACGCCTCCTTGTCTTTATCCAGGCAGGTTGTCGGCGGTTATGATGGGATCCAAGTGGGAAAGCATGTTTAACATGTTATTGTAACGCTTTTGACAGAATTTAGGCATTTTCACATCAGCCCGATAAAAATCCAAGCTCGAGATATTTTTCGCGATTGTGAATTAGCGCGCTATTTCATTTCTTATTCACATCCACCCAAAGAGAATTAGCTTCGAGCTCATTCGACAGCTTTAGTAATGTGTGCACTTTCAAATATTTCTCATGCTTTGTGTGCAGTTTGCCTCGATTTATCGGGTCACACACGCTAGGCATGATGGGATGCATCGCGCTAATTTCTTGAGGCGTTTTCACATTATCAAATAGCGCGCTAGTTCGCCAATTATCCCGCTATTTCAGAAATTTCCCGAGTTGGACTCGAGAAATTTTCTCGACCAGAGAGATACCATAGGCGTTTTCACATCAGCCCGATGTTCCAAAATAGCGCGCTATTTTCTGACTTGGGAAATTATCCCGATAGCGAAATAGCGCGCTATTTCATAATGTGAAGACAAATTAGCGCGCTAATTGTATCGCTCTGATCGAGAAAATTTCTCGAGTCCAACTCGGGAAATTTCTGAAATATCGGGATAGTAGCGCGCTACTTGATAATGTGAAAACGACTCGAGAAATTAGCGCGATGCATCCCATCATGCGTAGCGTGTGTGACCCGATCGATCGAGGCAAACTGCACACAAATCATGAGGAATTTTCGACAGGGCACACACATTACTGATGCTGTTTTTCGCATACTCAGCTGTCGAATTAGCTCGAAAAAAAAATCGGCTAATTAGGCGTTTTCACATCAGCCCGATAAAAATCCAAGCTCGAGATATTTTTCGCAGAAAATAGTCAGCAAAATAGCGCGCTATTTCGAAACATCGGGCTGATGTGAATAAGAAATGAAATAGCGCGCTAATTCGCAATCGCGAAAATATCTCGAGCTTGGATTTTTATCGGGCTGATGTGAAAACGCCTATTTAGTGCGCTAATTTGTGTTCACATTATCAAATAGCGCGCTATTTCGTGATCGGGTTAATTTCCCAAGTCAGAAAATAGCGTGCTATTTCGAAACATCGGGCTGATGTGACAACGCCTAATGTAATTAACGGGTGATGAATGTCCATGGTCAAAGCAAGTCAGTACATGTATAATACCTGCGATAGCGCGTGTAACTTCTAAGCGACACGGAGCAATCTGGGGTATAAAAAAAGAAAGGAGAGATTGTTTAAATATATATTTTCTGTAACACCTCTCAGACGGACGTCGTGATAGGCATCTTTCAAGAACGGCTGATTTCGATGGCACCAATCGGCGTTTTCACATCAGCCCGATAAAAATCCAAGCTCGAGATATTTTTCGCAGAAAATAGTCAGCAAAATAGGGCGCTATTTCGAAACATCGGGCTGATGTGAAGCGCGTAAATGAAGACACGGGGAATTGTCCATATAGGGCACCCAGAGGACATTTGTTCCTTCTGTATTGTTGATAGTGGCTTGCTATGCGTTGATAGTGGCTTGCCTCACATAGCATCAGGTGGAGGGAGTTTGCTGCATTTGAATACGATTCAGATTTCGAAAGGAATCACTTGACTAGAAATGATAACCTCGCCCAGTTTGGATCTTTGGGTGACTTTGAGAAATTGCTGATTTCGACAGCAATGAAGACACGGTATTTTGTCATTAGGGCAGCGAGTGATAAAGTTGCCCCTTTTGTAATGTTCGTGGTAGCTTGCCTCACAAAGCACCAGGTGGTGGGAGTTTGCATGCATTTGAATAGGATTCAGGTTTTGAAAGGGATCATGATTAGAAATGTTAACCGCACGCAGTTTGGATTCTTGGGCGACTTTGAAAAACTGCTGATTTCGATAGCACTGATGAAGACATGGTATTTTTTGTCATTAGGGCAGCGAGTGATCAGGTTGCCCCTTTGTACCGTCCGTAGATAGGAGCCTGTCTCACATAGCATCAGGCGGCAGGAGTTTCCATGTATTTGAATACGATTCAGGTTTTGAAAGCAAACACATTAATGTTAACATCCCCCAGTTTTGATCCTTGTGCCAGTTTTGTTTTTGTTTTTGTTTTTTAGAAACTGCGTGATTTTGATAGCACCGATGAAGACACTGTATTTTGTTAATGGGGCAGGGAGTGGTCACGTTGCCCCTTTTGTGATGATAGTAGTAGCTTGACGCACATAGCACCAGGTGGTGGGAGTTTGCATGCATTTGAATACGATTCAGGTTTTGAAAGGAATCAACTGACTAAGAATGTTAACCGTACCCAATTTGGGTCGTGTGACAGCTAGGCTACGCCTACTTTGAGAAACTGCTGATTTTGTTGGCACCAATGAAAACACGGTATTTCTCGATAAGGCATCGATCGAGTGGTCAGGTTGCCTATTTTGTAATGTTCGTAGTAGTTTGCCTCACACAGCATCAGTTAGCGAGAATTCGCATGCATTCGAATATATTTCAGCTTTTGAAAAGAATCATTTGACTAAGAATGTTAACCGCACCCAGTTTGGTTCGTGTGATAGGCATGATAGGTAAGGCCTACTCTGAGGCTGCGTTCACATAGAAGTATACTATTCGGGTGTTCGGGGCTCGTTTTCGAGGGCACGCGAATAGCTTGAATCGAACGATAGGATTTCCTCACACCGGTTCACATAAGAGGGCACTATTCGAAAGTACCGAATAGCTGCGAATAGTATAGCAAAGTGGGAATCGAGCTTGTTCGATTTTCTTGCAGCGTATACCGTCTCTCGTTTATGAAATAATGATAATTTTGATCTGGATTTGCCATTTGGCAAAAATAAGCATGTAGACTGACATTCTGATGCAGTTTAGAAATTGTTAATAAGATTTGCTGGGATGTAGGAGGAAGAAATCCTCACTGCATGGGATGGTGAGTTGACGGTGCGGGTGATGGTGTACTCGGTGCCCGAATACCGAATACCGAATAGCGAATAGCGAATAGCGAATACCGAATACCGAGTACTTCTATGGGAACGCAGCCTTAGGCTGGGTTCACATAAGAAGTACACGGTATACGGTATTCGCTATTCGTTATTTGCTATTCGCTATACGCTTTTTGGACACGCGTGTCCTAATATGGCGCCGTCAAGTCGATCCAGTACACCATCACCCGCACCATAAACTCCTATCCCATGCAGGGAGGATTTCTTCCTCCTACACAACCATCTTATTAAGAGTTTCTAAACTGAGATTACATTGGAACGTACCATTTTTGTGACAAGAAAGCTATAAATTGAGTATATGAATAAAAAACTGATCCAACTCCAACCTGGGGTCATTTTGGGTAAATCAACTAAAACTGATTATTTTTTATTGGTTTAATAACATTATTTGATCATTTATACACAACACTGCATCAGAATATCAGTCTACATGTTTATTTACGCTGCATGAAAATCGAACAAGCACGATTCCCATTATACCATGCTATACGCAGCTGTACGGCATTTTCGAACATTAGGAAATCCTATCGTTCGATTCAAGCTATTCGTGTGCTCTCGAAAACCATATACCCGAATAGTGTACTCCTATGTGAACCCAGCCTAAGGAACAGCTGATTTTGTTCGTAGCACCAATAAAGACACGGTATTTTGTCAATAGAGCAGTCAGTGGACATTTCGCCCCTTTTGTATTGTTCCTAGTATAGTCTGCCCCACATAACATCAGTTGGCGGGAATTCGCATGCATTTCAATAAAATTAGACTTCTATGATTGAATCCCTTGACTAGGAATGTTAACCGCACCCACTTTGGGTGGCGTGACAGGATATATTGAGAAACTGCTGATTTTGTGAGAACCAATGAAAACGAGGGATTATCTTATTTGGCGTTGAAGAGAGTTTTTACTCCTGTCATTGGCTATAGGGGGTAGATTCAGTGAAAACAGGGAGGTGGAACCATCTCCCTGGTGAAAAGTATTAAAGGGGACAGCGTGGATAGAGACCAGCCTGTATCACCTCTGAAGGAGAGTCTATGCTACATGGAGGAGTCGTGCATGCTGAGGAACGAGTCACTTTCCCCTGCAGCAAGACATCCGACATCATGCCGGTGAGGAGCGGTGAGGACCACACGGCCGTTTCGTGGACATCATCTCTCCCAGGAGTCGGGCAGCTGTCTACTGGCTCCTTTGTACCGGCATTCAAAGCTATTATAAGTAAAACACATTTAGCTCTCTATTTATTTATTCATTTATTTATTTATTTATTCATCTATTTATTTGCTTCATGAAATATCTGTAGAGTATAAAGATGTATTGTCTTAGTGAGGAAAAACTACACACAATGTGTGCATCCAATGCTTTTTCATGTTTACAAGTTATGTTATGTAACTGTAAGACTGTTTGTGTGGAAACTGTATTAACTGGTCTTATATTTTCTATGACTGTCGTATCAAAGGTGAATGCTAGTCGACAACCTCACCATGCCGAGTGTTCCTAACAGCCTTTATGGGGGACGTGCAGCCAGTGAGACCAATCCAAGCTCCGGACACCTGCTGGACCGACCACGGGGCCATCCCCGGCAGCAGACACCAGTCCACCTGTACCCGCCACGAATGGGCCATTGGTAGTGTAGTCTTGTCTTTTAAATCTATGCTTGCAATAAGATATTGCGTCACTTGTATTAAGGTACTCCGTATAGGGAGTGTCCAATATGCCACTTTATCTCTGTTATCTCTAGTTTGTACAGGTTCCGTAACCATTTATGAATCTAGCAGTTAGCTCAAGTGGACATCATTTTAGCAGAATATGGTTTTAAGCGGTGATAGTGTATGGGTTGTAAGCTCTCATTGCCTTAGGTTTTTTAATTCCAATTTGGGACAGAAATTGTAGAAATTTGCCATGCTACTACATGCCATGTGCCACCATGTCATCTATATCATCGACTTCCGTTTGGTTTTCTTTTTTTATTTGAAAAAGTAAAAGTAAAACCAAGTGAAAAGTAATACCGATTCTGATCAGTGTAGTGAGATGTAGATTGCGGAAAAGTGTATCGATGTTGTGTTTTTATGTTTCTAGTTAATAAGACTTCTACAGGTTACCTGTCAAGTCTACGACCCAGAATGCCGAGCATCCCATCGCCTTTATGGGGCATGCAACCAACGAGACTAATCCACGCTCAAACAACCCATTACTATAGAGTAGACCGAATAGAGCCATCTTCGACGGCCGGGGCCTCCACTCCCGAACTTCACATTGGTCAGCACGGTGGGGACGACTTTTACGACCGGGTAATGCATCTAAAATCTAAGTGACTTGGCTGTCTTTTGGGGGACTGGCTGCTTACTAGTAGGGCCTATTTGCTTCATCCAAGATAACTTTATTTCTTTATGATAATCTTTTATGATAAAATTTGAATAATCTTTGAAGGCAAATGACTGCGAACAAGTTTCACTTTTTAATTATATACTTTCGGATGGAACTGCAGTTAAAAAATATTTGTACATCAAGTAAGGTTAGATAATATTTAGATCCACAATCCATTTTGGGTATTTCCTGACAGACAATATAAATCTAATATCTTAAACCACAAGACTGCATGGAGGCTCTCCAATAATGAATTTATACCTTTCTTTTGGTTTTTAATTCTCTTCCGAAGAAAGCAACTAAATAGCTGGCGACATGCTTTGTATGTCGTATGTACAACAGTATTCCCTGTTGTCTCGAGACATTTAGCTGAATAACATGACTTTACCCTCTAATAACGACAGCTTCATCTTAAAACTTGAAAATAACTCAAAAAGACCTGATCAAGCTTCAATCTTTGGTATCAATACAGATTGATGGACTTCTTGTAGATATCTTGTACAGCTGATTGCAATAAAGAAGAATGTTACGAAATTAGAATAAAAGTTTATTTTCAGAGTGCCCAGACTGAAAAGTGACACTACCAATCTCATTTTGTATGCAGAGTATGAGATAAAATATGTCAAAGTGCAGAATGTGCAGACCCCAGTGGGTATGCTATCACGGTGCCCACCCAGTCGGCACTGTGACAGCACACCCCCTGGGGTCTGTACCCTCTGCACTTTTGATATATTTATCTCATATACTCGGCATACAAAATGAAATGGAAAATAAAAATCATTTGTTCAGGCTTGTAATTTCGGGTGTGTTGTGAAAGTGCATAGCGTGAAATACGACATCCACTTCACTTTATACATCACAGTATACAAAATGATTTCAAAATTAAGTGTGTGTGTGTGTGTTGGTGTGTCTGCGTGGCGTGTCCCATATCACGTAGTAAACAAGACTATACAAAAAGATATAGAAAAATATAAATTTCTTAAAAGACACAAAACACTCGACCCGACAAGACTCAGTATCATGTGCCACATCGAGGGGGGTGGAGTTTAAACAAGATACACTCTTGTTTAAACCCATC